>NC_081786.1:14122039-14359539 GCF_963082965.1 Carassius carassius
TATGCACGCGCTTGTGCTTCATGTGCGCTGCACACATAGACAGTAAAAGAAGCTGCACACAAACAAGTTATAATAAGTTTTGAGATTCTAAGCTGCTTTAGTGATAAATCACAGGACAGTGCTGACAACTAGTTTCTGTGTTCCTCTGTGCGCGCGATCTTCACATCTACTGTTTATATGAATGTTCGTGCCACAATGCAGCTGCGCGAACATGGTAGCTCGATATAAAAATACACATCCGTTCATCTAATCGCTTGAATGTCCAAACCATAAAACAAATACAACTGACAAAGTTTAGTGAAGACGCAAGGCTCACCGCTCACGCGCCATCACTATGTGTTGAACCGGCGTTCACCTCCGTGTTTTGCTTTTATGCCACTTACTGAACGGGGCAGAGTCATGTGGTTACACACGCGCTAATATGCTTTTAAGGGGTAAGTGTTAACAGGATTAAAAAACCGAAATAACCAACATGGGAAAATTACGTCGGTTAGAGGTTATGAATTTCGGTTTTGATTATTTTTCGATTAATCGTCCAGCCCTAGTTGTTTTTTCTCATGATATTTGGCAGCTGAATTTAGGGAGAATGTGGCATCTTGTGTGAATGAAAGGAAATGGTGCATTTCATGACTTTTTGGATTTTTCTTTTTTCTTTTTCTCTTACTTACCGTTTCTGATCTGTTTGTCTTTTTGTCTACCCGCAGAGATAACCAGAGTGAGGAAGGACATGTATAATGACACAGTGAATGGTCTGGTGGACAAACACCCCCTGGAGTTACCAGAGCCACTGGGACCCATCGTACATCTACAGGAGAAACTCTTCGTACCGGTCAAAGAGTATCCAGATGTAAGTCTTACACAAGCACTTTGTACATTTTTCTGACTTTTGCTCCTGCTAGAGTCAAGCACAGTGATTTACTGCTAGTGTAGTGACAGATGACTGACAGTTACAGTGTCTGATGAAATCTAGAGGTGAGAAGGCAGGGCTGCCCAGGGCCAGGGTGAAATTTGTTCGGGACAGTAGACTGATTTTGTCACTTGCCTGATCGGGTAACGATATTTTACTAATGTTTTTTTTTACAGAAACACTGAATGACCAAAAAAGCACCACCACCTGTCTAGTTACAATGTTCATTTAAAATGACTAATATGCATTAAAACATGGTTATCAAGTTTACTTGATAATTAAGTTTTAAAATTTATTATTAAGTAATACTTGATTATAATAAAGCTTGACTGACCGATGTTAATAGTGTACTTTCAGATATTTAAAAAAACTGTGCCATTTTACACACACACACACACACACACACACACACACACACACATATATATCTGGCGAGTAAACTAAAATATTTACTAGCCAATGGCGATTCAATTGTCAGGGTGTCCATAGAGGGTTGTGATGAACAAATATTTACCTCTGCATCCTTACTCAAGCTACTATCAAATGTGCATTTCTAAGAGAGAAAAAAGTTATATTATTCTTTATATTATCAGGCAACCATAACCTGTTTCTTAATTTAAAGCAGTATCTTTTATTAGCATGTAGAAACCAATTTTTTAATAAAATTAATGGTCTGGTTTCTACAACTTTCACTTTGAGGGCAAAAATCTGGCTTTAAACTTCAGAAAAATAAAGATTTTACATTTATAGTGATAATTATCGACATTAACTGAAATGAAAAAAAAATCGTGATCTTTTTTTTTGGCAATATTGTCCAGCCCTAATTCCACCTATCGATTACTATGTTTTTTTTGTTGTTTTTTTTTCATCTGTGATTACTGGACCTAGCTCGCTAATCTAAGCACTCCAAAGTTTGGCTGCATTTGCAATCAGAAGCCAAAAACATGAAGTATAATTTCAACAAAATATATTCATAAACAAAAATATAATGTTTAATTTAATAGTTCGTTAAAGATTGCGAACACGATTCAAACACCAATTTTATTCTATTCTTAAATTACAATTTTTTTATTTTTACATTTACATTTTAAATTACAGTAGTCTGTTTCATTCCTTTGACGTGTGCGATCAATGTTGTGATCACTTGGTTCATCCGTGCAGCGTACGATCACACCAGTGTGATTTGAACAATTAATTCTGCATTCACACTGCCACTAACCTAAAGAGAGTAGGGGTTGGGATTGTAGAGTAACTCACGATATGATACAAATAACAATACATGGCTCACGATACTATATCATGAATACAGCGATTTTGCGATAACAGATATATTGCTAGACAATCTTATAACGATGCATCACGATCGGTTTATGAAACTATGAAAACAAAATGCCTCTGAAAAGGTTAAGTGCAAGTTTCTCTTTAGTCAAGTCCAAACTGATAGAAAACGGCACAAAAAGTTCTGTAAATCAAATTTAACTTAATATAATCATTTTTTTCTTGGACTTATTAAAAGCTTACACAATTCTCTGTGTGCAAACAAACATATTTAGCTGCTACACACACACATGTATATTTTTGGCTAGTGATTTTTGCTGTTGTATCAAAAATGAAATATGACCCTGGACCACAAAACCAGTCATAAGGGTCAATTTCTCAATACATCACCCGAAAGCTGAATAAATAAGCTTTCCATTGATGTATGGTTTGTTAGGATAGGACAATATTTGCCCAAAATACAACTATTTGAAAATCTGGAATCTGAGGGTGCAAGAAAAAAAAAATCTTGAGAAAGGCCGTATTAAAGTTGTCTAAATTAAGTTCTTAGGAATCCATACAACTAATCAAATTTGATTTTGATATATTTACGGTAGGAAATGTATCTTTTATTTAAAAGATAAGGAAATGTATCTAGGACAATTATCTTAATGGAACATGATCTTTACTTGATATACTAATGAGTTTTTGCATAAATGAAAAATCAATAATTTTGACCCAGTGTTTTTTTGGCTATTGCTGCAAATATACCCCAGTAACTGAAAAACAGCATGATAACAGCAACTATAAATTTTTTTGTGGCAGGGCCAGTGAAAATGTTGGCAGGGCAAGTAAAAATTTTAACCACTGGCCCGACCGACCAGGCCAGTAGAAAAAGTCCTTGGCATTGATCCCTGGAAGGTTTACTCCTGGTTCTCTAGCAGAGGGAAACATGCTGTTTGGGAGTAAATGAGGATACTGTCATAAGCTAGTTCAGCAGTAGTAGTTTTTATCAGTCCCCTTCAGGGAACTAGGAATGGTGCCGGAATGCCACAGGCCATGTTCTAGTAGTAGAGTGGGGTCTTTTTGGAGTGAACCATTTCCACCAGCGAACACATGATGTAGCTTGACGTTTAGATGAACATGTTTGACATTTCTCTCATATTCGCAGACAGAAACACACACTGGTGGCCCATGTCACACAGGGAGCAATTTTGCTGCCTAATTCTTCTGCTAGGTGGACGAGAGAGGGGAAGAGAGAAAAAGGGGGTCAGCAGAGCATGAAATGCATTTTCCCTCTGACGGCCCTGATAAAGGCCACCCCATCTGTCCCAGTGGACTACCACACACACACACAACCCCAGGTTTCTCGCTGTTTGAAGCACAGTTAATTATGATGGAGACTGGTGCTCTGCTTATCTTTTATCTTTTTGCAGAATGTTTCTTTTTTAAATTGGCCTTTACTTTAAGCACTTCCTGTAATGATTACTGCTTTACTTGAGAAAAAGTATGAACTGGAAAGCTGTACATTAAGTGAATTTTACTCTGGATAAGGATGTATTGTTAGGAATGATGTTAATTTGAGTGGGGTGAACCTTAAAGTTGTTGTTTTACTCTCACCAAAACCATTTTGTCAAAAATACAGTAAAACAGAAAAAATGTGAAACATTAGTATAGTTAGGTTGATGTTTTAATGTTGTCAGTGTAGTTTATTCCTCTGATTGGGAAGCTAAGGGCAAGTTGTCTCTTTAATGTATATAGATGTTTCAGTATGTTCATATGAGTTTGTGTCTCAGAATAGCAGTAACAGCTACTGGAGAACATGGCTGACTGGTATAGTATGAACATCACAGCTCTTTCATGCCATGGAAAATATAGTGACTCTTTGTGTGTTTGAGCAAATGTGAGTAGGAGGACACATGTGCGTGCGTACGCATGCGCGCACACACACACGCGCACGCACACACACACCAGTGTACATAGAATCCCTAGCTGACCCCCTCAAATCTGTTTCTCTCTCACTGTGCTCCCTGCAAGTCTCGCCACATTATTCTTCCCCCTGGTGGTTAGCATGAGTCACTGTTTCACAACACACACACACACACACACACACACTTCCACCCTAATGTTCTAAACACGCAGAGAAAGGAAGAATAATTGAGCCGGGAAATGCTAGCGTTCTCTTCAGTCACAGTCTCTCTGATTTGCTCTTTCAGGCAGGAGAGTCGGCTCGGTCATCCAATCAGCATCTTGATTGAGAATAAAGTGGCCATTATTGGTGATTCGGAGGTGTTGATATTTAAATAATGATTTCTCTGTTGTCTTTCAGTCAGAAGATATTCCATAGGTGTTTTATAATGTAAAGTCACTGTATATTAAACACAATACAGTTTGACACCTGATCTAGTTACAGTTCAGCTTGCTTTACATTTTGAGCGCAATTCACAATTCTAGCACTTATGCTGTAAAAGGTTATTTTAAAGTGAAGTCTAATGGAGAAGAGGTCTCGTTTAAAGTGTTGAGTAAGAAGGTAAAAGTATGCAGGAAGAACTGCATGTAGTCTCCTCCACCAAGGTCAGGCCCCTCGTTCCAGACTAAACGTCCGATTTGTGCGCTATTGCTTTGAGAATAAAAGGAAAACGGTCACTGCTTTTAAAATAAACAGAACCAGTCCCAGACTTTCCGTGTGTGATTAGCTGTTTCCATCCACCTAGTTTTATGCAGATTTTGGAATATCGCATAAAAAAAAGCTGGATGGAAATGCCAAGTTGTGCATAAATTCTAACATTTGAAAAAATGAAAAAATGTGCATAAACTATGATGGAAACAAATTCACTGAATAAATTCCTCCATGCACATTGAAAAAGTAACAGGATAACTTGACTAGCAGCATATCGATCTCGTTCACAGCATCTACATGTTGTTATGGTCATTCTGAAAAGCCAGAGCAAAGTCTTACACGACAGCTGGCGTCCACCTCTGAAAGCAATGTCTGCATTTATTGTTCTGTCTGCTTGCTCTGAGGTGCAAGTAATTTATTATATATGAAAATGATTATATTCAGTGACTTCTATATTTTTAGTGATATTTAATGCAACAGTTTACCAGGAAGGGAAGATTTTGTTCTTTTTGTTTATGCAATATTCCATTTTTTTAAATATTTGGATGGAAACGTAGATTTGTTTTCAGTATTTTCAAATTATTACATTTTATTTGTAACTTGCACAACCATATGCAGAGCAACATGATTTATATAGAGAATACAATTAACATGGGGATAGAAAGGACATTGGAAGCAAAATATAAAATATAAACATGAAACAAACAATGAATGGGAAATACAAGAAAAAAATGTATAACTGGAACATGATGTAGAAAATAGAAACGCATATTCTATAAGTATTTTGAGCCTGAATCTACATGTACTCGTGGGTAATTAGGTCTTGGCTCCTCTCTTCAGCACAGAACGTCCATTTCATAAAAATAGCTTGTCCTGTGAACGTGACCTGTTAGTTTACAAGTGCTTGTGAACACTTGTGCGGCCTATCAGAAGTATCTAACCTTGGATCAAACATCAGGGTGGACCTGTGACTTTCAAAACACCTTTGAATGCAATCCAGTAGCTTCCCTGTTTATAAACCTCTGGCTGACAGACCAGGTCTGCTCCATCTTTGTCTTTCCTCTAGTGCTGCCAGTGAGTTTCAGCGAGACGTTTAGCTCCCTCTCTCCTTGGACAAAATCCTATTACATCACCTGTTGTCTACGAACTGCTTTCTGCTGTAATGTTGCAGTGTGTGTGTTGCCGGCTGCACACTGTTATGAAGATGCATGTCTGTGGTTTAGTGTCTGGCCACAGGGTTGTATAAATAATTCCGATTCATTTAGCTGGTTACTTATTGTAATTTCGTTCACGCTGCACAAACACCTATATCAGTGTATATATACACACACATCTGGATCAGCACATATTGTTTGCACAGTTTTAGCTAAATTCTCTTTCACACAATGGCATTATTCAGGCCATATGTGTGCAGTTAAAACATCTGATCTTTTCTCTGAGATTCAAGAAGTGGTCACCTCTGGATTCTGGCTCACTTAAAACTAGTGACGCAATGTTCAGTTGCAATCAGCCCTCCGAAGCAACCAGCTATTAATATTCATTCTTGAGCTGAGGACGGATAGGTCTCCAGTCTTATGCTGGGATTGTTATTCAAGGTTTTTCATTGTGATTTTCTTCCCTGCCTGATGTAAGAGGGGAGAGAAGGGTGGTGGGCCCATTGGGGGATGGAAGGCATTTTTTTTATATGAGGCAATATTAAGGTTTGGTAGCTTGGAGATCAGACTAAAGCCTCCAGTTTTAATTTGCAGGTTATTACTGGGGCTTTTGATGCCAAAGGACTCCAATCGAGCCTCGCAAATGACACCGAGACATTTCTGAAAAGCTCACAGATTCATCAGAGGAGGACCGCCCGCACACAAGGACCGCTCATCACCGCTTTTCTGTAGATGCACGCTTTTTCATTTCCCTGATGATCGTTCTTAATTGGCATTTGTATATTCAGATGTTTCATATTTTCTGCATGCTCTCAGAAGTGTAGTTTATAAATGATAGCACCACTGCTCATTCTAAACATTTTTAATGTCAGCTATCCTGTGGAACGTTCTGGAATTGTTGGAAAAGCACCATGGTGTTGTCGCAGTTTAGGCCTCAAAGGCTGCGTTTCAAACCTAACGGTAGATATGTAATGAAACTTACTTAAAAATGCTACAGAAAGAATCATTAGTATTCAGCCTACCAATGTGTTTGGTTTCTCTAGTACCAAGATGGCAGATTTGTCCGACATGGGTGTGTTCCGACATGCCTGTGTAATGCCCAAAAACATTTTCTATGTAGGCAATTCGTTTTGAAACTAATCCACTGTGTGTGTGTGGCTGATGAATTTCAGAGACTGTAATACGGGGCCTCTGCAGACAGTCTTGGCAGGTGGACTAGAAGCCAACAGCATCTTCAGGGATGCAGATGAAATTGTGTGTATGTCCAGTGCAGTGGGCTTGCTCAGAGAGAGAGATAGAGAGAGGGAGAGATTACATCCTCACTGACTCCTCTGCCCTGTTCAGCATGCTCGTGTTAATTCAGACACAAATTACATTTGGCTCAGAAAGAAAGAGGGCAGGACTGACAGCCAAAGAAAAGTGACGCAGGTTTCATCCACGGATTCTACTCCAATCCATAAGTAAAGGCGCTTCCTATTAAAGGAGTCATATGATGTTGCTAAAAATAACATTATTTGGTGTATTCGGTGTAATGAAATGTGCAGTTTAAGGTTCAATAAACACATTTTCCACATACTGTACATTATTGTTTCTCCTCTATGCCCCACCTTTCTGAAGCGTGCAGTTTTTCTCATCATTTTCTCATCAGTTTTTCTCATCAAGCTCATCATTCTGAAAAGCAAGGTGTACTCTGATTGGCTACCTATCCAGTGCGTTGTAATTGGCCGAATACCTCAAGTGTGTGCCGGAAATATTACCCCCCTTGGCTTGCCATGCTTCGATGCATGTCCTGGTGAGAACACCAGTGTGACGAGACAAAAACAAAAATCTATTTCAAACAAGCTATTTGTTGCATCAACTGGGGACATTACGGATTATAATGACTTACACTGTCTTTTTACGTGTTATGTTGCATTGCGCCGTGTAAACATAAAACCATGTCTGCATTTGTGATCGGAAAAATTACAAACAAGAAGCGTACTCTAAACCAGCGGTTCTCAGTTCCGTCCTCTAGCCACATCTCTGTACATTTTGTATGTCTTTCTGTGTTAACACACCTGATTCCAATAATCATGTCGTTAAAATTGAGCTCCGTGCATGAACGGTGTTCCCACTGACATGGTCTCTACACAGTTCATTGATCCCTACTCCCTGAGCTGGGGAAATCGGTTGAAGTTTACTTCTCTTCGCAACATTCATTTGTCATATACCTTGGCAAATAAATACAATTTTAATTCACGTCTTGCACACTTCAATGCACTTTGAATGGAACATATGCATTCGTTTTGAACTGGGATCATGGTGGAATAGCCTGTGATGTCCACTTTTCAGGGCACTTAAGTTTCTAATAGAACAAACACCTGAAGCCATAAGAGAGACATACAAAATGTGCAGAGCAGGGGGGCACAAGGACTGGAAGACATGTTGGGGTATGTTAGGAGGGTGTGGTTGACTCTTAACTTTTATAAGGAATATCTCTTTGGGTTTAAGACTTTAGCCTGTCCAACTTCAGGGATCTTATCTATTCACAAACAGCTTGTAACACTCCAAAGATAAAGGAAAACTTGAAATCGCATCATATGACCCCTTTAATAGTAAGGCCTAAAAAAAAAAATTGTTTGGTTCCGGTTTCCGACCGACCCTGTCAATTTATGTACGACCCAAATTTATTTTATGAGACTGGGGAAGAACGGTCTTTCACACATCGTTAATTAAATTACAGTTTCCTTTAAATGCTGTTTTACACTTAAGTAATCCGTTAAAAACCATTAAGTATTGCATCAAAACCCTTTAACTGTCAATTCCTAAAGTGAGCTATAACTTAAGGTTTGGAAATCGTAACATTAAGAGAAACACGGGGGGGAGTCAACAATATATCGCGGAACAGAGAGGGCACTGACAACATGCTGACAGACGGGACATTAACATTACCAGCTTACTTTTAATATGAAACAAAGTCTCATTTGGTTATTTCACCTTTCAAATGTGGTCATTTTTTAAAGAAATGTAAACAATAAATACCGTTTTGTGGCTCTTGAATGTGTCGAACAGATCGCTGTAAGTTAGATCATCAGTTAAAACTAACTGATCGTCTCTTGCTTCTAGTTAATTTATAGCATCAAAATCAAATAAACCACATAAATGAACATAACAAAGAATGTTGTTTGACTACAAAAAGATGTCTGTACACTCCGTTTTTCAAGTTCAAATCCTCCATGTTAATCTACTATGAGATCGCCTGTCAAACTCCCGCGAAGGCTTTTTGTGTGTGTGTGTGCGTTTTGCGTGTCTATGGCAACAACAGACTTTAAACGGGAATACAGAATCACTGTCGTAAAAGTACCGGTACACACATTTAAAATCAGCGCGCGCGCGCGTGTGTGTGTGTGTGTGTGTGTGTGTGTGTGTGTGTGTGTAAAACTGCCACTGGAGAAAAAAAAAAAATTTATTAAAAAAAAAATAAATCCCTACCGACCAATGACCTCAACTGACAACCAACCGGAACCAAACTTTTTTTTTTTTTTTTTTTAGGCCTAACCATATCAATCTCTATTATATATATATATATATATAATTGCTTGTGGTGTTTTTAGCATTCAATAAAAAATGAAGTATTTTTGCACAATTACACTTCTGCTATCTTTTGTGCTTGTTTGATCTTGATATTCCGGTACTGCTAATATTGCAGAATCTCGAATGATAAATGGCTTATGCTTTTCCTCATTTGTAAGTCGCTTTGGATAAAAGCGTCTATTAAATGATTAAATGCAAATGAAACTGTAGCTTTTAGTAACACTAGTCATCTGTTAAACCACCTGTTTACCGCTCCACCACTGCGCTCATGTGGCTTTTGTTTGCTTATTTTTGTTATTGTGTGTCAGGACTAAATGCTGGGAGCTTACAAAGATTGATTTTGCTCCTGGTGTTTAGAGAGGATTAAACGAGAGAAAGAGAGGTAACTATATGAAAAAAGATGATTTATATTAGGGATAACAGGCTGCCTCTAACACACACACATACACACACACACACACACACACTCACTCTCTCTCTCTCTCTCTCTCTCTCTCTCTCCCATCCATCTCTTTAGAGAGAGTAATTACTTTGCTCTCAAAGGACTCGTGTCATAATGTTTCAGATTGGATTTTCTGCCCTCCAAATTATTGCACACAGACACAGAGAGAAGGGGAGTGAGGGATATAGTAGTCTAATTTGGACTGGCTATAAGGTTTGGACTGTTGGAATGTTGTTTTGCAACTTCATCTTGGATGACGATGTTTGGAATTGTCTTGTACTTATGAGTATTGGAGTGTATTGCAGCCTGAACCTATGAGTTGGTAAACAATTTCTGAAAAAACAACTGGCTTATAAGGGTCATTAGTTTGTTGTGGGCAGCCAGCAAGGACAGCTCAATAGAAACTTCCTCTATTAATTGTCTTTATATTATTATTATGTGGCACCAAAGTCATTCTCTTATATTATTGAATTTAAACTGCAAGTTCACTCCTTGGCTAAAACAATTTTATTTTACCTTTATTGTAGATTCAGTAGCAACACAGGTAAACCTTTTAGAGTGTTTTAATAGACTGTTCCTTTGCATCAATAGAAGGATTGCGATACCCTTGAATTGTTAATAGTCAATAATCTATTGGCTTTGACCTTTTATAAATAATATTAATAATAAAACCAGTTCAAAACAAAAACCAGATTCCATTACCAACCCGATGGAGATGAAACTGTTTCTCAAGTCTGCCACACCACACGCTTGCTTAACACAGGTTAATTAGTAATTAGCAAGGGCATCTCTGCCAAGGACAGGTTATCTCTGCTTCTCCCTCTCTCTCTCTCTCTCTCTCTCTCTCGCTCATTCTCCCACATTCTCCCCATCTCTATTGCTCTCTAGATATATGGCATATAGATTAATTGTATGATATGTTGAAACTTTGAATATTGTCTTTTTTTATGATGAAATAATACAGAAAATCAAGAGACAGAGACTGCAGAGACAGCAGCAGGATGATCATGGATTTTAATGTTTTCCTCTCTTCTCTCTGGGGGATTGAATTATATGTAATGCAGCGAGCGAGACAAAATGCAAATATTTGGCAGAGAGAGAGAGCGAGGTGTACGAGGATGACTAAGGTAAGAAATGAAGTGCTGAATAGAGAGGAGGTGTAAAGCTGCAGAGGAAGAGGGAGGTGAGGCAGAGGTGATGCTGTGTGCTGACACCTGTTTACAGAACCAGCTAAAATATAGAGGACCGAGCAGAATACAGAAGTGATGTGGTGAGAGAGAGAGAGGGAGAAGACTGGTTTCTGACACTTTATTTTATTTATTTTTTACAACTCTGGTGACAGATTTGCTTACACTGTGGCAAGTGGATTGTTATTTCAGTGTGTGTGTGTGTGAGAAGAGCGTGTCTTGTATCACTCCACTGGGAGGCCGCAGTTGGATGCATTACCTCTGATTTTCTTTTCCAACTCGCTAGATTAGCTGTTTTCAGCACTCTTCCTCCTCTCTCCACATGAGAAACACAGACTCCAGACAGACACAGCCTTTGTTTAAACCAAGCAAACTGATCACAGTTGCACGTTTTATTCTCTGTGATGTTCAGTACTTGAGCTTTTAAACTTTGACCTCAACACATCTTGAAGTTACATTTGGAGTTTTGACTGCCCTCCGATCCTTTTCCATCCCTTATGAGAAGTGACAGAATTTTTTGTGTTCCCATTTTCCTCTCTTTCTGCTAGTCATCTTTTTTTTTTGCTACAGATTTTTTACTGGTGATGCCGTTACCAGTAAATGTTACACTTTCTGTAATACAGGGTCATGACCTTACGAGCAGGGTGGAGTGATTGTGATGGAAGAGAGCGAGGTAGAAGGAGAGAGGAGGGAGAGGGTGGGTAGGAGGTATAATGTTGCGTTAGCGTTGCTGCTCGTTTGTCTCTGTCAGGTCCCTCGGCTACATCCCTGAACTGCTCAACTCTCCGCTTGCTCTCACATTTAGGCTGTTCTGTTATACATCCCTACAGCTTAACACTGACACCCTCGCGCACACACACTCCCGTGCACAGCATATATATTTTTCAGTTATGTAGGCATGTTACCAAGGTTCAGTGTGACGTAACAAAATAGCAGCTGAAGGACATTGATTCTCTCTTTACCCTCTATTAGGACCCCTGTTCATCAAATCAAACATAACTTATTTTAATGATTCTGAATAACTAAATATATAAGGTATGTGTGTATTATATTTTGGCTAAACCGTGTCTTTTAGAACCTTGACAGGATTGAAGTAGTTTCCTCACTACAAAAAGTTTTGAAAACAACAACAGTCTGACTAGAATGACACAACAAAAGTGCATTGCTCCATTATGCAAAAAAAAAAAGCTGTCTACACTAGAAGGATCTGAATCTGTGATGACACGTCAACTCCCTATGCAGATTTTTCATGGGTTGCAGTGCTATTCTAGTCAGTTTCTTCCCCAATTCTGTCTGAGAAAAAAAAACATTTGTTTTGAGTGATCATATATGTGACTCTGGACCATAAAACCTTAAGTCTTAAGTAACAGGTATATTTGTAGCAATAGCCAAAAATATACTGTATGGGTCATAATTATTAGCTTTTTCTTTCATGCCAAAAATCATTAGGATATTAAGTAGAGAGCAACTTGCATGAAGATATTTTTTTTAAATCCTAATGTAAATATATCAAAACTTACATTTTGATTAGTAATATGCATTGCTAAGGACTTCATTCGGACAACATTGTCATTGAAAAGGCTATTTTGTCTTTTTTTTTGCACCCTCAGATTTCAGACATTCAAATAGTTGTCTCTGCTAAATAACTTCATATCCTAACAAACCATACATCTATGGAAAGCTTATTTATTCAGCTTTCAGATGATATATTGTCCATGATATACAGCCCCTTATGGCTGGTTTTGTTGTCCGGGGTCACATATGTGTATATCGGATGCTATGAGTACAATTTTATTTAACGTGTGTAAATGACTGCAGCGGTCAAGTTGTTGTGTTTTTCTGTCCGTCTGGTGTGTCTTGGTTTTATTAGATTTTCCTTGTTGGTGAAATGAACAAATGAGATGATGTGTGCCACACACAAACACACACACACAGAGCCCTGTTTTTTAGTGGTAGACATTTGTGTGGCGGCAGGGTGGAATTTTCCAGGCTTTTTGTGGTTGATCTCTGCCCCTCTCAGACTCTCGCAAACATGAGTGCCACCATATAGTCAAAACATTCTCTCATGTTGTAATCTAAAAACACTAGTATTTCTCTCTCCTCCTTCTGTATCATTCCCCTCATGCCTCCCATCCTCCCTCTACAGGAAGTAAAATGGTGGCATCTCCTCCAGGCTGTAATTACTGTCTGGTTCCAGTATTCAAAGTGAGCAATTTCCCCCACTGCATCAGGCCGCTGCTCTCTGCCATGTCCAATCAACATCAACACACACGTACGCACAGAGGAGAATCCGCTCTCATCTGCATGGAGGGCGAGATCGTGCAGGTGCACTACTGTGGAAGAGAGGGAGTGATGTTCTGATGATAACTGATCATCCTGACTTGTCGTGTTATTGCATACGTATTTTTGCTGCTGTTTTATCACCGTCTGATATGTTTACAGTGTGCGTGACTGTGACGACAGGGACAGTCAGCGCACATGTTCACCTAAGGCATTGTCACTTCTGGCTCTCTTATGATGGTGACACATGATGTGATGTGTGGCACTGCTGCTTCAGTACACAGTTTTACACGTGTATCCTGCTCGCCTTCTCATGAGAGCATTTTGGAATGTTTGTGTAGAACTCCAGTGATTCTGATCCACCTACACAGTCAAACCTGTCGGATTATGCTGCGTCATCGGTGTTGAAACAAAAAGCCTTTAGAGAGAAACAGCATTGTTTTCCTGTTTATCCCGGCAGGTCATGCTGCCCGCTCACTGGGTTTGAATATTCGTGAGCAAGTATTTTGAGTTCCTTTCTGATTATTTTATTGCCCACTGCAAAGTATTAGGAGTGATGACTGCCATTAATTTTGGCTATTGAATCCTGTGTGGAGTGTTGGTTGTTGACGCAGTAGCATAAGGCTTTTAACAAGAAACATGGCAAGAGTTAAAGCTGTTAGCTCTTAGATAACCAAGCTAATAAGTGACCGGAAACAAATTGTCCTAAGATTTATTTTTTTTAAACCTATTTAATCTCATAGTTTACTTTTGAGAAATAAATTTAGTGTTTATTATTTAGAGGCTAGGCCTAGTTGGTAAAATTGTCAATTAGGGCTGCACAATATTGGAAAAAACTCACGTTGTGATATTTAGTTTTTCCGCTATATATATAGTGTGATATGAGGAGGTAAAAAATCCCTGCATGACTTGAATAGCTCTATTTCGTAAAAAATAATCAATTATTTGGGTGGTTGTGTAGGCGAGTAAATTAGCATAGAAAATAAACAAATTACAAGCATAGATAAATATAGAACAAAGATAAAAATTAAACGTTTTATCTTAATTTAGTTTAATTAAGTCACATTTTAATATTTTATTCAGAAATATGCTTAATGCCAATGTGTAATGTTTACAAACATTATAATAAACACTGGAAACATAGCTATGCTATTTTAGTTCACCTCCACAAAACACTTTGACTCAATTACAAAAACACTTTCTGACTTTTGAACAGTAGTGTAGATCTACCATATTTTGTGCATATAAAGTGTATGTTGTTAATCTATTCATAAACCGTTTTTACTAGTCTATGGAAACAAAATCTGCACGTTTTAATAGGACTCGTGTTATCAAAGCATTGCTACGATCAAATTTTCTTTTTTTATTTCATCCGATAAATCATAAATTTTAAATGTGTAAAAGTTAAGTTCTGAACATACATTGTGTACTTGCGTATCTTTATTTGTATATATATATATTTAACTTTTTATAAAAAAATTAAAAAGTGACGTTATATACATCCAAGTATGGTGACCCATACTCAGAATTCGTGCTCTGCATTTAACCCATCCAAAGGACACAAACACACACACACACACACACCGTGAACATACACCCGGAGCAGTGGGCAGCCATTTATGCTGTGGAACCCGGGGAGCAGTTGGGGTTCGGTGCCTTGCTCATGGGCACCTCAGTCATGGTATTGCCGGCCTGAGACTCGTACCAACAACCTTAGGGTTAGGAGTCAAACTCTCTAGCCACTAGGCCACGACTTCCCACATTCTATCAATTTATGAGTGATAGAATGTGGTTTTAACACTCATAAATAACCAAAATCTGTGTGTGCAGAACTGGATTAAGCACTCGGAAGAGGAGCGACAACCGCATTAATCTGCAGTGTGTATGTGGCCTCTATTCATACAGGACAGGATTAAGCACTTACAAGAAGTCTGTCTCTGTCTTTACCCTGAGTCAGAAGTGAACTGATAGAGAGTGAAAAAGAGTGGATTTTATTTGATGATTTTTATTTGGAGCAGTGCTGTCGGAGAGGCGCTGTAAAGCTGGGAGGATTACGGAGGTAAATAAAGCGTGCTCTCAGACAAAGCCCGGAGCACAGCATCAGGGACAAGGGCCACGATAAGACCCCTCCCCTTCTTTAATTTTCACCCCGTTGTTTCATTTCTTATTTACATTATATACAGCCGGCTTTTCCCCTTTCCGTGCCTCGGAGCATGATAACAGAAAGAAAGAATTATGAAGGACATAAAAAATGAAGAGCAGGAAGGAGGAAAAGCAAGAAAGCGGCTTTGCAGTGCTGCTTAGCATTCTGTTTGGCAAACATGAGCTTGACAATATTTCTGAGCTCTAGTTTTACTATCCAACTTCCTGATTCGTTGTAGCCATAGCTCATAAATGGCTGCCAGCGGAGGAAGAGTGATTAGCCACCTGGTCACCTCTGGTCAGAGGTATTTATGTCAGTCGTTGATTTATTTTTTTTCAAATTTATTTTGAAAGTGCCTTGACACTTGCTTGTCAGAAACTACACTGGAGCTAATTGAATTATTACTGTGGGAGAGAGGTTTTTTTTTGTCTATTGCTTGAATTAAACAATTACACACCATGCTCACAATATCAGGTAGAGAATTCTGAGGAATTTCTTGAGCAGCAAATTGAATTCTGACTTTATCAGCATTGTGTGTATACACAACATCCTGTTTTCAATAAAAGATGCTCTTGAGCTTCTGAATGCTTTCTAATCTCCCTCCCTCGCTACCTTTTATTTTTCCAGTATAATTTTGTTGGGAGAATTCTTGGCCCTCGTGGACTCACAGCAAAGCAACTGGAGGCAGAGACTGGCTGCAAGATCATGGTCAGAGGGAGGAGCTCCATGAGAGACAGAAAGAAGGTGAGACTTGCAATGAAACATTTAATTTTAATAGAGGATATTGCATATGTTTACTGATATGAAACAAAAAATTTTACTTCTGTAAAAAATTAACAACTAATTTATACAGGGTCAATTTAAATTGAGTATTGTGCCCTAATTCATGCTTAAGCAATTTTTCAAACTGGTTCTCAAATCCAATTTCAGGGTCAGATTTGCAGCATGTTGTCCTGATCTGCACTGTCAATATGGGCAGTTGATTTGTCCATTCATTCTGTGTGGTTCAGTTTGAGATTTCAGCCCATTTAAAAAAAAAAAAAATGAAAGAAAGAAAGAAAAAAAAAAAATGGGGCACAAGTTGTGACAAAACTGTTGCACCAGCAGGACATGTCGAACCAGCTTGGACAAATGTGACCACTTAGTCACAATTTGTAGCTTTCGCACCCCCTCTTCCTCTTTCAGAGACAGTGTTCTGCTGACGTTTGCCATTTGGACCCAGTTTGTCCCTAATGAGCCAATTCACTCATTTATTCTCTCCAATGACTTTCTTTTCCTATCTCCTGCACACTCACGGTTAGCTCGCACAGGCTCCAGCTGAGGCCCAGTTCTATTTCAGGACTGGTGGTCGTGTTGTGGGTGTCAGAGAGAACAAAAGCACATGGTAGACATACTAGAAAGTAGGACCCAGTTCTTTCTTTACAGCCTCAGAAGAGACCCACTGTGATCAGCAGAGGAAGAGCTGAAGCCTGAATGATGGGAAATTCTGTCTTCAGGTGGGAGTTATGTAGCACAGAGACAAAACAGTACTGCCCTGTCAGCTCTGGCAGAGACTTTCTCAAGGGTCGGGCGACATGACATTTGTACATTTAACATGCTAAAAAATCAGAAAAAATGGCTGATTCTGTAGTAAGCAACTGTTGATTTAATTCTAAAGTGTTGAACAATCCACAGAGACATATTTTTTTTGCCAGGAATCAATGTTATTTGGCCAATGTAGTCTTTCTTTCTCGTCATATCTCTGTACGCATCCCAGGAGCTGTTTTATCAGGATATCCCCATCACTGTGCATTAGCATTACCACTTACACACACATACACACACACACACACACCTCTGCCCCAGCTGTGCTTTCCTCTGTAGAAACCATATGTGTGAACTCAAGAGCTTGATGCAGAAATGGATTAATCCTAGAAAGAAGTTCTCTCTCCCTTTATTTAGCATTTCCGTAGTGGTTATGTCTTCTATTACCCTGCTGAATGTAAAACATACACTCTTGTCTGAATGACTAAAGCTTGCTAGAATACTCCCCAACACAGAGAATGAGCTTTCTCTCTTCTTAACAGAGTTTCTCAGAATAGTCTCCTGACTGATTCTGTCATACTCCCTGTCCACTGAAATGTTGCTTATTCTTGGCTGGGTTACTTGTGAGTCTCTCATGTTTCCAACGGTTTTCAGTGGAGCCAAAAGCTGATGTAACTGACCATCACTACATTAAGAAGCACATTATGTTCCACTGATGTTACTGTCCGCAATCCAACATTTAAGCTTGGTCTTTTCTTACTCCCTGTTCATGCTCACAGTTTTAAGGAAAACATTTTAAAGTTGGTATGAAATGAATTTTTTTAAATGCATGTTATTGATCTTATTGTGAATGATTCATCCATGCATGTTTTATTTAAAATTTAGTTTGACCTCATAATTGTTAATAAATGTCTTTGTATACTGGACTTCTCATTACATTCATTATGGGGTTAGAATGTGCATTCAGATCTGCCTCCATCCATTTAACAATCAATTAAATAATAATTAATAATTATAGACTTAATTTTATTTATTTTTTTGGTACTTTTTATATTTTTTACTTGAATTTGTATCATAATACCAAAGAAAAGCTCTGTCACTACTGTCGTTACATCTTTAACAGTAATTCAGCTACCTTATGCTCTATTAGAAAGCCTGAGAGTTAGAACAGACTTTTTTCTTTAGAATAAACATGATAATTGTAAAGAGAAATCATGAAAGACAACAAACGATCTAACATCCCCATATTTTTGTCCATTGTCTTGTGTATGTTTTCATGTCTCAAAGTCTGCAAATAGTGAGATACGCACACTGAAACTGACAGTTGTGCATATTGTAAGACCCATCTAAAGAGACTGAAGCGTTGTGAGCAGAGTCAGGTCTGGGCTGAAGGAGTTGTTTATTTAGCGTCCATTAGCCAATCTGTTTTTGTGCTCAATAATTTGTTTGGCTGCTGCCTCTGGGGACTGAGAGAGCGATGGAGTTGTAGAAAAAGAGGAAAGAAAAAGGAGTGACTTTCATTCAAAGAAGTGGAGTGGGAGTCTTTCTCATCACAGAGTGTTTGGTTATAGGTGATTAGTTGGGATGCGACACAGTGCGAGGAGTTGTTTGTTACTGGTGTGTTAAATGTTTACTCTGAAAGGTAAAGGTATGGTTCACCTGAAGTCTCAGGAGAAAATCCTTCGTTAGACCTAAATCTGACAGACATTTTATTTAACAGCTCTCCAAAGGTGGTTTAACCCCATTTACCCTCTCAAGAGCTGCGTATACACCAGTTCGCACAGCCTCTAGGTATTCTACATCCTCGTGTGTGTGTGTGTGTGTGTGGCCGTGTTTTTGTGACATATCAGGACACAACTCTGTAAAATGACATGGGTATGACACAGGTATTATAAGGAGAGGGTGACATGAGTACATAACCCATGTCCCCACTTTTTTCAAAATGCTTATAAACCATACAGAATGAGTTTTTTTGAGAAAGTAAAAAATGCACAGTTTCCTGTGAGGGTTAGTTGTAGGGTTGGTGTAGGGCCATAGAATATACAGTTTATACAGTATAAAAACCATTACGCCTATGGGATGTCCCCACTTTTCACAATAACAAACGTGTGTGTGTGTGTGTGTGTGTGTGTGTGTGTACTGAAGCCGAGCTTAGGCCGATGTAATGGGAGAGGACAGGACAGACAAACTCTGGATAATAACCTGTCCCACTGTGTAGCCTTGTCCTCTGATCAAACACTGTTTAAATTGAGGGCTCTCAGAAACCACAGCTTAGATCAAATGTAACAGACGGCCACCTTCACCGGAGCATCACAGAACCTCTCCAGAGCCACACAGTAGGCTCTCTGAAGCCCCCCCACCCCCCCCCCCCCCTCTGTCCCTCCTCTTTTTATTTTCAAGTCTTTGTTCTTGGTTAAATTGAGTTCCCTTTTTTCTGTACACCTGTATCACAGCACACATTTATAATAGGAAACAAGTTCCTTAAAGTCACCATGTAATGGAAGCAACAGATCTTTCTTCCAAATTGTGACATCCAATAGGGTGTGTGTGTGTGTGTGTGTGTGTATGGAAGGGAGAGGGGCAACTTCGGGTACTATCTCCTGGTTGTTGTTTGGATGATGGCGGGAATTGAGGACCAAATGATTGGAGAAATCTGGCATGTGTTATCAGAAAGAAGTCTCAATGGAAAATTGAGTTGATCATTAGATTATAAATTGATGTCAACACAAATTTTAAGAAATAAGAAAGGCAAAAGGGCATTGGTAATTTTCTTTTTTTTCACCACAAAAAGTTGCATTTAGAAAGTAGATGGGGTGAATTTTTATTTAATGCTTTGTTTTTTCAGACTAGTTTGTTGCAAACTTGAAGCATTTATATTCATGCATTAAATTTAAATTAAATTTGTCAACCCTTGTGAAACTATTGCCCATGTTGGTAGTTTGAGTCTTTTTTTTTTTTTGTCAGTTTTCCACTCCTGTTTAGCAGGTGCCTATAAACTACTCCACACGGGACAGCTGTTAAAGACCGTAGCTTGAGTTCAGTCTGCTCTAGTTGATGTGAACAGTATTTATAGGACGGTGGGATTATTTCCAGCCAGGACGTCTGCCAGTGGAATCAAAGTAGTGCCTTTTCATGGCGAAAACTTTGCATGGTTTATTTTGCTCTGTATCTTTTTGTGCACATAGTCAAAATTGACTGCTCGGTCCATCTACACGTGCCAGAATTCCACAAACCCTCTCACGTTTGCTGACAAGCTGCTTTTGGATTCATTCTTGTACTTTTATGGGTCCATCATCACATGTGTCTCCCATCACATGTGTGCCGCTCGCCGATGGTTTCGGATGTCGGTAAACAGAATCTTTGCCCTCTTCAGAGGCTTTCGGGTTGTTGTTTCTGCTCTGCCTGCCCCTCACCCACCATCAGAGGACGTAGAATGACCTTGCTCCTTGATGGGTGTGTGTGTTTACAGTCCATGCCTTTGCTATGCTCTGTGCTAAAGATCTCACTCCATGCATGGATGGCACAGCATGTGCTCACCTTGAAAACAATGCAGTAGCTTTTGCTTTTAAGAGTACTTTGTACAGTTACAGGCCATGATTGGTCAGGAACATTATTTAGGATATCTATTTTTAACGGGTAAAGCAAATTGGTGCATTTGGGAGATCTAAATCCGTGCGTACTGCACACATGTGGTAAATCAGCTAGCATAAGTAACTACCTGGTTGACACTCCAGCATAGTAGGAGGCAGAGTTATACCTTCGTGTCGTGAAAATAATGAAACAGCCCATGTATGTTCACTTGTGTATGTGATCATTGCTATAGTAACAGTATCCATGGCAGTGCCATTGAAAGCGATGTCATAAGCACTCGACTGGGTCTCTTTCGGTGTATTAGTAAGCATGTCAGGTGCCTCCCCGCTGAGATCCACCACTCTGTGCTCGTTTGTGAAGCAGGCATGCTAATTGAGATGTCCTGACTGAGCAATGATCTAAAAGCATCATGTTAAAAATGGGGGGAGGGACAGATGCCGACATTATACTTGTAATCAATGTGAACAAGAGGCGGTTAGGGCCGGTCAAGTGGTCTTTAAACTACTTAACCTTGGAATCCTGTCTTTGTATTACTAATGGTTTCAGGCATAAAGGGTGTGAGATTGGAAGTGGATGGGCTTAAATGCTTTTAGCATTAATTGCTCAAACTAGGACTTGAAGAATGGATAGTGGATATATATTTTCTATCTTGCTATGCTACTGCATAAAGAAATGTACATGAGCGTGTCCCTTTTTCCTAAAAAAAAAAAGTTAGCCTTTCACAGGTTTCTTATATAGGTTTTTGATTTTACAAACCTCTTCAGTAACTAATGTATTTTTGGCACAATTGGTGGCTGATGAAAAGTGATTTTTAACCTTTATTTTATCATATTTGTAGTGATGTTTCTACTCCAAGCTAGATGAACTGTCAGGCTCTGGAGAGGGGTTGAAAGCTTGGGTCGTTGGTAATTGTTGGATTTGAAAAAGACCCCTCAAGTGTGTGAAGCTGCTTCTTTATTCAGTTTAGCACCTCCGACTGTTCAAATGGCCCTGCTGTAGCATAATGGCTTTCTTTTGAGGCTGCTGTTAACCCAAGCCAATCAAACGGTCATGCACACCAACTACAGGCCATTTTAAATGATCGCTGGGAGAATTGTCCTCAAAGACCTTCACTGCTTTTCCTGTTCTGATTAAAATTAAAATATTTTTGGCCTCCACTTGGATCAGTGAGTTAGACTTCATTGAACTTATACTGAATAAATAACGTCTGCAGTTGGCTGGTATGTAAAGGTTTTAATTTAAATTTTCTTTTTTTTTTCTTGCTCATGGAAATCCATTGTGTCTGCTAGTGTTGGGCGATATGGTCATTTTTCAAATCGTCATATTGTCAGCCTGTGAGATCGACGATGCACAATATTATTGTGCATGGGTGGAGCAAGAGAGAGAGACTCTTTGTTCTTGTCATAGCATAACTATTTGGTGTTTTTTTAACTGCGCAAGTGCGAGAGAGTGAGAGAGAGAGCCTATGGAATCACCAAGAATGTAAAAAATACTTTCAAACATACTGATAAACTAACGTTAAATATAAAAATACTGTATTTAAAACAGCTAGTTCATATATAGTTGGACGCAACTGTCATATCGCGCGTCCTGTGACAAATTTGCCGCATCTGCGCACGGAAGTTATCAGTCTAAATGTTCTGCAAAATCAATAGTAGATTTAGTGTGTGTGTGTGAAATGCGGTGCTGAAGTGAAATAGCTGGGCAGCATCTGAGATCGTCTATCTCTGACTTTCGTCGATACACAATACTAACGTCTATCAGCACAACCGTATGCTGAACAGCATATGACAATACCTAAAATTAATGGCAAAACTACTAGTTATCAGAATTGGTCATTTTTACAGCAATGTGTGTGGCAGCTGCCTGACTATTTGTAAATGTGGTGGTAAATCTACTCCCAGCGCATGTTAATGTGCTCTGGGGTAAAAGCTGCTTTTTGAAAAACTGCCATTTTTAACTCTGTGAGGCTGCATCAGAATGCTGTTGTCTATGGCAAAAAAAAAAGTCTCACTCTCTCACACTAACTCAAAGTTTGATGTCCTCTAAAAAAAAAAAATCCTGTCACCACTACTAACATTCTCTCTCTCTCTCTTGTTGTCTCCATTTCTCAGGAGGAGCAGAACAGAGGGAAGCCAAACTGGGAGCACCTAAATGAAGAGCTGCACGTGCTAATCACAGTGGAGGACACACAGACACGTGCCGAGATCAAGATGAGAAGAGCTGTCGAAGAGGTCAAGAAGCTACTGGTGCCTGCAGTAAGTTGCAAAAACACATTTATATTTACAGAACATATTTGTGCTAGCAGAAAGTGATTTTCTACAAATGTTTTGACCTCTGAGATCTTCTCTGCAGACCTGCCCGAGGCTTGTGCTTTGTAAGTCAACAGTGTTGGATTTAGCAAAATGCTTTATGCTCCTTCCTGTTCTAGGTGTGTGACGCCTTTGTGCATATGGGCCGGATTTTAATCCCACCCCTGACCCCTGGCCTCAGTCTTATGCTTAAATTTGATATTTTTATCTCAGGCTCCCAACAGAGAACAAATGGCGCTCTGCAACCTGCTTCCCACATATTACCGCCCCATTCCACCTTTCTGTTCTCTGCTCCTCCGTCGGTTGCCGCAGGGGGTGGGGGCACTTATGTCAGGGTCTCTGGCTCCAGGCTGTTTTGCCTGCAGTGAACAGAATGGCTGGACAGCTGCAAGAGCCTGTTCCCTATCAGGCGACATGGTGGAAAGGTTTCGACCTGCTGAAACCTGGCCAGAAGCAGCCGTTCCACCCAGCCATGTGCCTCTTGCTTCATTTCAGAGTGGGACACAATCCCAAAGTCCTTGGCATACTCTGACTGCTCTCAGGCGCTCGCTTTCTCCTGTTTCTTTGTACAGGTTTAACATTTTTTTCCATCTCTCTCTCCAGGCCAGAAACCCCACATTTCGTCTCTTGTTTGGGGATTTTTTTCCTTTCTTTATGCTCATATCTCTTTTGTTCCATTTGAGCAGGGAGGCCTTAAACCCTCCACACACATAAACAAGTACACACACACGCTCGTCAAAGAAAACAAACATACACGGCCGGCTGACTGTGTGTGTGACTCATTCTGTACAGTGTGTGTGGGTGGGAGATGAGTAAATGGCTACATGCTCTCTCTAAATTTTCGCTCCGACCTTATGCACCCCTGAGATCAAAGTCATCCTCACAGTTTATTCACACACAGACTATGCTCAGGCTCTTAGAAGGCCTGTGTTTGCTCTACTCGTGTTTCATTCAGAGTTACACAATGCTCTTGGTGTTTTATACAAAACCAAAATCTTTCCCAGAAGAGATTTGTTTTTGTAGTGTTAATGTAACATACTCTACATATTTGTATCTAATCTTTTAATGTACTTGTAGGGATAGTCTACCCAAAACTGAAAACTCTCATTCTTACACCTTCAACATGACTTTCTTTGTAAAATAATATGCTTTTAACCATGTCTTGACAAGTTGGAATTAATTAGCTTTAATAGAGGATGATTTTTAAGTGACACTCTGTCTGCTGCAAGTTTGTGGCGCTGTGACCATGACTTGCAATAATAAAACATCCATGTTATCATGGCATGGGGTGGGTAAATGATGACACAATTTTCAACTTGGCTGATGTGTCCATTTAAGTTTTGCTGTACAGATAAAGCCTCTCTTAAACATGCTGGTTTTGTGTGTGACAGATTGACTCTAATGCCCTTTTTCATGCCATGCTAAACTGGATTAAATGACAAACCATCCATCTCAGCACGTGCAGTCTTAATGAAGGATATCTTTGGCTCATTTAGAAGCATGAAATTGTCTTATTAAATACATCATAAAACAGACGAGGTCACAGTCTGTTTCCCCTCGGCTCCCTTCATTTTGTCATTGTGGAAAGGATTTAATTGGTTAGGATAGAGAAAAGGGGGGCAGAAGCGTCTCTGAGCTCTCTGAGAGAGGCTCTCTGTTTTATAAACATCTGCAATATTGATTTTTTACCTACCTTGAGAGGCAGCTAGCACATTACCGCATGAATCTGTAATCCTGGCTCGGGCCCTGAAGAGATGCCACAGCCGAACGGTTCCCGCTCGCAGAGACCAAATTGAAATTTTCAGCCTTGCTCAAGGAATCGGTTCCACACACAGCATTTGAATGATCGTCAGACTGAGAGAGAGTACATGAACGGCGGGTATAAGCGCACACACAACCTCAGAGGCCAGGGTTAGAAGGGGGTGATTGAGAGATTCGGCTCAAAGGCCCTGTCAACTTTTCAACTCCCACCGAGAGACAGAAGGAAGAAACAATCGAGAGAGAGATTTGAGTTGAAGGTGGGCTGGTAATGAAGGTAGTAGTGAGTGAGAAGATTAAGGCAGGAACGTAATGGAAGGAAAAAGATAAGAATCGAGCCACACTTTAACATGCGGATCACTTCCCACAGTTCTTCCGCTTCAATCTCGCTCATCTTTTCACTTACCCACAGCATCACATACAGCCTTTCTGCTGTCTTGCTGATTTTTTCATGTCATATAATTTAGTGTTTTTATTTATTTTATTTACTTTTTTAATTAAAGTGCTTTTTTTTGGTCATGGTTTAATATTGACATCCTAAATTATTTTATCAATACTATGTTTGTAAATAGCATTCATTGTATATGTAAATAATTATTGTAAACCGCTTTATTTGATAGAATAAAGAATTTCTTCTAAAACTGTCCCGGCAAGAGCACCAGCATCATTTTGATGGAAAAGGCATACCAGATGTTGGTCAAACATTTTTTCTCGCACCACTGTCCTCTGTATACCACTTCACTTGAGGGACACCCCGTCTTTGTTAATGGAAGGGCTGACACACATGGTGATATATAAAACTACAACCTATAAAACACTCCTGAGAGCAATGCAGATCTGCATATCCATATCTTTTTGAGTATGAATTATAGCATACAATTCAGATTTAGAGCATTAAACCACGGCCCACCGTCAAATTCGGTTTTATCTGGTTTTGTACATTTACAGCTCAGCAAATGATCAGTAACTTTAGAAGTCAAGCAGTTCACTCAGTGGGAGCAGAAGGCATAGGAGGGCTGATGAATCTTTCTGAGATACCTTGATGACTGAGTTGATGGTTTCGAGAAGTGTGAAAAGAATTGCTCTCTGTAAGCTAGGGCTGCATGCTATTGAGAAAAATGACATTGCGATATTTTCTTTTTCTGCGATATATATTGCAATATGAAATCTAATCAAATTTTTTCTTAAAAACAAAAATGGGGTGAGCCCCCTATATTCTCATTTTAAATGATTTAAACATCGACACTATCGTGTCAATTCATTAATATGCTCGAGGGAGAGAGAGCAAGACGGCGCTCATGTTGTTTGAAGATGGTGAGCGTGTGTACGGGGCTCGCTCGCTCACTCTCTCTCGTGTGCGCGCGCTCTCTCTCTCTCTTGGAGCGAGCAAATTGAGTTTTAAGATTGTCAAGTTTACACTAACTCCATTCTGTTGTGCTCTGTCCAGCTATTTCTGAACACAAGATCACGTCATGTGAATGCCCCCTTACAAACGCATCTGTTCTAACTATTCAAAGTTTCCTTAAGATCATTTACAGTGTATTTTAATATAGAACGCACATCCCTGTTATGGTCATGTATTAAATGTGGCTTAAGTCTGTGTGTTATGAAGTGATAAAAATAATTTAATTATTGTGATGCAGACTGCTTGTTTTTTGCCAAATCCACCTGTGACTGAAAATGGTATAGGTTAAAAACTAATCGGCAATCTGATCTCTAAAACTGCATTTGCTAATTTCCATTTTGATATGTGCTGGTAGCATGAGTTAATCAAATACTTTTAATGTACTTATAACCAACATGATGAGGCTGTGTCACACATTCAATGTATGCCAATTTGTCTCTAAATTTGCTTGCTTTCCCAGTTTCTCAATGATAAGGCCCAGTTTATAGCAACTGTGCCTACAAGGCTGCTCTAATCTCCAGCAGATTTTGTGACAAGCTCCGATGCTGCAAGCAGAGATGCGTTGTAGTCTGGGGACAAGTCTACATATCAGATCCCTGTTAATTTAATTTAATGGTTTATACACCAGGCCATTTAGAGATGATCAGAGAGAATAAAACAGTGTGGTTCCTTCCTATGAAGCAATTAGCCTCTCAGTTTTGTTAAAAACCTGACAAATTGGTTTTCTCATTAGGGGTGCTAAACCCAGGAGAGCTGACACCAATGATGGGTGTTGGATTTAAATGTTTAGAAGGTGCAGTGTGTCAAAATTGCCAAGAGAGTGTCTGTTTTACAAGGTGACATTCCTCATTTCCCCTTGAGGTGTGTGTTTGAGAGAGAGAATCCATCTAACAGACAGCAGTAAGTCATTTTTAATGATTGACAGTAGCTCTGTTGGTATGTGAGGTCAGTGTTAATCCTGTATTCACAACATTCTCAGAGGACCAGTAAAAGGCCTTCTGGGAAAATGCTAGATATTCACAATAAATACCCTCTCGCTGCGGATGGTATGTTATATCCACAAAACCGTACTTTGCATGTCTGCTCCCAGTTGGCATCAGCGCACTAGGGAATGCTGGAAAATAGAAGCTCACACCTATGACATCTCATTAAGAATCTAAGCCACTTTGTGTCCATTCCCTTTAGCTCGGCTAATTAAAGTGGCGTATCAAAATATTTTTCTGGGTTATTTTAGTGTCCGTGGACTGGGTCGGCCGTTGACAGGAGCGAGCAAAGATTTAAAATCGTAACGGTGTAAGATCTTATTTAAATTCAGTACAGTACTGCTGATAGTTTCTTTTGTGGATGCCCCTGGCTATAAGGAGCATGTAGCATTTTGGTCTGTCTTTGTGTTCGGTTTTTGTCAGGGAGGCACTTCCTTCTAGATTGTGCCATATCTGTAGTAACAGTTTTGCCTCCAGAGCTCAGTGGCTTTGGAGCTTTACGTGGGTGCGTATAGTAGCTATAGCCCAGCAGTCTGGCCCTTTCCT
Organism: Carassius carassius; assembly: GCF_963082965.1. Lineage (NCBI taxonomy): Eukaryota > Metazoa > Chordata > Actinopteri > Cypriniformes > Cyprinidae > Carassius > Carassius carassius. The sequence continues at coordinate 14,149,722 of NC_081786.1, forward strand.
TTATTCCTTCCTTTCTTATTACTTTCCTTTTTCCAGCATTTTGTTTCAACTCCGCTTGCGCTTGTAGGCAGAAATCGACTAGTGAACCAACTTGCTATTCCCCATGTCTCCATGATGCTTCCAATATCTTAAAAGTCCATAAAGGAAGGGGGAGGGAGGTGAAAGAAAAGAGAAATGAGGAGCTTCGCTCACACACCGCTTCCAGCATCTCTCCGTGAATGGGCTCGTCCTTGCCTGTAACAAAGTGACTGGGTTAGCAGTATTTGCACTGTAGCCTGAAGCCCTGTTCTCTTCTCTTGTCTCTCTTCCTTCCTTCCTTCCTCTCTCTCTCTCTCTCTCTCTCTCACTCTCTCTCTCTCTCACACACACACACACACACACACACACACACAAACACACTTTCTCACACGTTCTCTCTTGGCACATCTCTTATCCTGTGTACGCCAATAACCATCACATTCAGCGCCTTTGCCGAGCACAATGAGTCCCCGATCTGGAGAGGTTTCAAGCCTCTTGGAGTTGTCATGGGTGCTTTGCATTTGTAATCTTTTCCCAATTCAGGAACGCAGTTAATTTCACACCATACACCTGGTTATAGACCTCTCACTCACTCTTAGGCTCAGAGGAAAGGAGAGAGAGAGAGACAGATGGTGTATAATATACGTTGTGGTCTGTGGGGCGTAACGTCCTCGTCAGCCAAATTCTCGACGTCAGCTCGTGAGCCACTTGTGGAATGTTGCCTGAAACTAGGACTGTTCTGGGTGGCCAACTCATCCTGATCAATAAACACCTTTTCTTCAACATACATAATCACTCACCTCCTATGAGGCCCATGTGACAAACCAGAACAAATTACCATCTGGCTGCTTGCTGTTGTTTCGGCATGTGTGGTGAGAATGCCACCAATCCAATTGCTTATCATTCTGTTTAAAATGACTTCAATTTCTTGCTTTTTCTTTCAGTTTAATCGAGCACTTCTCAATTTAAAGGATAGTTCTTCCTAAAAAAAAGAAAAAGGAAGATCTGCCCCCATTTACATGTTGTACCCAACCTGTATGATTTTATGTATTCCGTGGAACACAAGGGTATATTTTGAAAAATGTTGAAAGTCAGTGAGGTCCTTTGTTTTGCAAAAAAGTTATAAAATTCTTCATCTGTGTCCCACAGATAAAATAAACATGCATTGTGTTTTGAAAGATATGTAAATGAACTATCCCTTAAAGTAGTGATGCACCGAAATGAAAATTCTGCGCCGAAACCGAAAATTTAGGATGCACTTGGCCGAAAACCGAAACTGAAGCCGAAAATGGCTTCTTTTAAAAACGTATATATATATTGCTTGGATTTAATGGATCTGAATTGAAAAATCACAATATAATAATCAAACTTTTATTAACAGTTACATAACAAAACATAAAATATTTTTAACAATAAATATAAATAATAATTATTCTTCAAGTTTTATGTTCCATTTAAAAATTGTGCAAAAAAATCCACAATTTTGGAGATTTTTGCAGGACAAATGCTACATATTGCAACTTTGGTGTCCTCTCGTATAGGGCTGTCACTTTTGTGAAAAAAAAATCTATTTTTGAGACATAGGCAAAGTGTTCATTGAATCGTTAGTAAATTGCCTATATTTGACGTTGATCCGTTTTTCAACGCCAAATATAGGCAAATCCACCGACAACTAAACAGGCATTAGGGCGAACGTAAAGAGGGTGCTTGAGACGCGCACAAGTCAGCAATGTGGACTGCCATAACATCAATGAAAAACATTACTGAAGGCTACATTGATATTATGCACTAATAGGCTGTGTGTGTGTGTGTGTGTGTGTGTCAGAACCTGCAGTTGCTGTGTGACGCGCGTTCGCTGCGAGCGTATAGTGGCGAGCTGGACGCGCTCCGAGAGAAGGCCGTTAAAATCGATTCCCTATTTTCGTTTTCGAAACTTGTGTTGGTTGGTCCGATCGATTGTGCAGCTTTTGTGACAAGCCTTGACGCTTGATAACAGCTCGACCGTGAGTGAAACCTAAGCGCTTGCGCACGGATGGGAGGGGCGGGTGACATTCATTTTCGGTTTACGTTTTCGGCTGTTTTTTTTATTTCGGCCCGAAACCGATAATGCCATTTCGGCCGAAAATTTTCGGTGGCCGAAATTCCGGTGCACCCCTACCTTAAAGCATGCAGCTGCATTTATCCTCGGAGTGGCTGGTTTTCAACTGTATTATACTTGACTACTTCAATGAGGCTTGAGTTTCATTGGGCTGAGATCTTAGAGGACAAAAGACAGGGGAAAAAATTGCAGTGAATGCAACCACCTGTGACGACAGCCTCCTGAAATGCGTGCAAGTTGCCCTGCAGGTCAGTGCAACCCGACTGAGAGTGCTCTTGTGTCCCTGTTTTCGGAGCATGTGTCGCTTCCGATCAGACTCGAGCCCCAGCTGCAGGGTTTAGAGCATAGGATCATGGGTAATGGGAACATCCTCCGCTGTGAGCTTGTAAAAGTGATGTGGCTCATAGATAGCTGGAGAGCCATCAGCTCTCGTTGCTGCTCCTTGCATAAGTGTTGGAAAAAAACAGAACAAAGGGTCAGAGGACTTGATACTGTAGATGTACTTAAAGCATAATGTTGTATTCTGCATAAATTTCACTTTAAATTGGTACCATATAATTAATCCAGAGCCTTTTTTCCTTGAAGTATTGGCAGACTTTTTTTATTTATTTATTTATTTATTTTTTCAACATCTGATGGTGTCTATATGGTAGCAAGTCCCGGCAGTTCTAGCAATTTTAGAACTAGAGGCCAAAGATGTGGAGAACTGTTATCCTTCTGTTTTATGTCCTGCTTTATAGTAAGCTCTCCCTCACTTGTCTTCTTCCCTAAAGCAGCTGTCCTCCTTTACTTTCCGTGGTCTTCTTGATTGGAGCCATGGTTTGCACCCCAGACTTACTGACCACCAGAACCGCAATAGGAAAAGGCTTCTCTTGGGGTCTGTATGCTAATCCGGCCTTTGCTGGCAGCAGCTTCAAACGCTCCGTTGGACTGGCAGTTTGTAAGACTCACTGAACAGAATGGAAAGAGCAGACCCAGAATAGACTGGGATTTACTGTGTGCCTATTTTCACCTGAGCACCTGCCATTTTAAAGTCACAAATTCAAGCGGCGATGTGCGAAGTGAACCACTTCACACACTGCAATTTTCATTTTCAGCTTTAAAGTGATTTTCCTGGCAAAACAAGTGTCACTACAAATGAGACGGTAGTTTCATAGTAAAGGAGACCGGCATTTATTTACTGTCTAAAAATCACATTTCACATCAAATTACTTTAGATGCTCTTGTCTGCTGTTACGCTGTTTTATGGTTGAAAAATAAGCCCACTAATGTTAATCGCTTTTCTGAAGTGGAAATGATAAACTGATGCTGTAGGGAGAATTTTATTTAACTGCTCTGTTTTTTGACTGTTCTATTAGAATGTATTTTTTATGATACTGATGCATAATTTACAAAGACAGGCATCATTTTGTGCTTTTGGGTTAATGCCACTTATCTCCGCTAGCGAACATGCTGTCTCGTTAAGTTGTTGTTCTCTCTGGGCTTTCAATTGCCCTCTCTTCACAGATTGCTATGGCCCTGTAAAGTGCTCCAACAGTGACCCTGAGGGCCTCCCAGTTATTGGCTAACTACACATTTCAGAGTATGCCGAGCTGCATAGCAGTGTGCAACTGCAGCATTTAGCTGTGGTAGAAGTGGTGCTACAGTTTTCAGTGTTCTCCCAGGTCTAGCTAAGCGGGTAATAATTTTCAAAAGAAATGATCAGTCTATTTGCAACAAACCAAATAAGCTAAACCAAACAACTATTTTAAGATAGTATGACCTCATCTTTTACCCTGCACTTAAGCCAGCTCAAATTAGCTGTATTCTAGCAGCGCTACTGCAGGGGAAGAAAAGGTGGCCTTGACCCAGGGTAGAAGGCCCTCATGTTTGGTAGAGCTCAGTTCAGGCATGCCACCTCCCTTCAGACCTGCTCACTCTCTCTCTGTGGGTTTCTGTTTAATCTGCTCACTTTAGATAAAGCACAAGAGCCTGAAGTTCAGTCAAATGATTGTCCTTGAAAGTGTGACAAGGTTTTTGTCAAGCAGTTTGCTTTGTGCCTCCATCCCTCAAAATATCAACATTAGGCCCAAGTGAATATTTACAGTGTTTTTTTTTTTTTGTACAACCCTTTGTGAGTGGCAATGCAAAACAATTTCTGACTGTAGCTGTGCCTACTGCCCACAGAAAGCTTTTGGAAAAATTTTTACACAACTGTGTAGAAACTAACAGATTATTCTTTAAAAGAAGAGATGAAGCTGCTTTAATTTCCACTCCCCTCCAATCCTACTCTACTTATTTAAATAAGGTAGGAATAAGCTAGATAAAACAGTGGAAATTTGTAATGTTTTTCAAATAATTCAAATTCAGTGTAATTTTTAGCAAATCTCTAAATATACATTTTTGCATACTGTACACTGTTTTATTTTTTTGTCTTTTGTTTTAAGCAGAGTATTTGGTATTTAGACAGAAATGTATTACTCTTGGTGCTAGTTTGCATCAGGAAGGGTATCCGACATAAAACCTGATCCAAATGGCAGTGTGGATAATTCCACTGTGGCGACGGGAGCAGCCAAAGAAAAGAGTATAGAATCTTATTAACAGGCATTTATTGGTTATCAGCAATAATGTGAAAATAATTAGCAGCTCAGTGTCAGAATGAAAATTAAATTTTAATATTAATGCATCCCTTATCAACCTAAACCTTTCACCTAAACCTTTTTTCTTCACCTTTCAGTCACATAGAGTGAAGGATGAGATTTCAGAAACAACAGTCTCTGTGTGTGAAATCTTTTACTGTTATAGTAAAGATAACTCAAGACGGCCCAAATAAAGACTCTGAATTGGGTATTGGATATAATCATAATTTGTTCTGGAACGAGGCACGAAGTCAACTAGCGTCTTTGAAAAGTTAAAGAGTCCATCCCAAAGCTCTCCTTCCTGTTAGAAGCTATCAGGATAAATAACATAAACCTCTTAGTTTGCAGCCCACCTCTAGAGGTTAGTCCAGCCCCTGACTCTTCTGAAAACAGTTGGCTGTAATCTCTTCTGGTTCCCATAAAAGACCCCCTGTGGACATCAGTCAAACTGCATTTCCTTTGAACAAGCCACTAATCCTTTTACTTTGGGGAGAATAGCTGCAGACTGAAATGCCAGTGTTTGTGCACTAGCCTAGTTACGGGATGTTTTTGTGCCCCCCTTTGGCTCTCTGCACTCCCACCCCAGTTACATGGTTTCTGGGCTAATTATCCGCTCATTCAGATTCAGATGGGGACAGGGACCACTAGGATCAGCCATGGCATCTAGAGAATGCTATCGAAACCGGTCTTGCGGAGAGAGCCAGGAATGGATTCCTTTCATCTTCTCGCACCGTTTTCGAGGGTGGAACAGGATTGTGTTAGGACATACGTTTGCGGTTGTAGGCGATACCTAAATTCGTGTTTAGAGCTTTTTATTGCTTCTATCTTAGGCCATAGTTAGATGAACCCATTGGCAAGAAATGTGCATATAGCCGGTCTGGTCTGAGAATTGCTTTCCCATTTAATTTAGATTAGTTTATCCTCACCTTCTCTAGGAGCTTTTTTAGTTGCAATTTTGCCCAACACGTCTCCATTACTCTTCGTTTGTAATCTCTCGTTGGCAGTACACAGTGTGTCCTGTAGTCAGCAAAACTGAACACGTCATCAAATTTGTGTGTGGACTTTCGTATGCAATATGTTTTCCAATTTTGTTCAACCAAAACATCTTTTCACGCAGCATGCATCAGTATATCAGGCTCTGTGCCTTCTGCTTGCTAATATATTGGCCCTGACCCACAGAGCAGTTTGGCTATCGTAGTAGAGACCTTGACTGCGCTGGCCAACACTTTTCATTTCATGCATTTGCTTTGCAGCTGCTAACCTTGAGTGTGAAGTAACCTCTGCTAGGCCGTTGGGGAAGCTCTGTTTTCAAATTAGCCTCAATATGGTCCATCAATCCCCACTGCATGTTCAAGGGCCAGTCATAAAAGTGCTGCTTTTATTGGGATTTGCAGATTTATTTATTCAGGCCTTTTTCCCTCAGCTGATTCATTCCTCCTGACACTGAACACAAGGTTAAGGGGGTTGTAAAGCGGGCGAGGTTGGGTCACAGTCCGGATCTGACAGCCCAGGCAGCACAGGGAGCACGCAGATCAGCTTTGACTCTCAAATCTCGGAATCTGATGCAAATCCGGCAGTATTTAAACCTCTAGATCAGCCTTCCCAAATCCTTTCAAGATATTCTCGGCTCGATTGGGTGGCATTAAAGGATCATAGGAGCAGAACAAAACATCGTCTGGCAGCGAGAGAGAAAGGGAGAGGGGAGGGGAAATTGGAAAGCGAGAGAGAGGAGTGCGAGTCAACTGAAGGTTTTACAATGTGTTGCACCAGTGGAAATCATGGATCACATTAATGTTCCCTCTGTTTTTTTGCACCCCTCCCTCCTCATCTTCTGTTGTGCTTTATTTTGTTTGTTCGCTCACTCTGATCTCTGTCATCACATCCTGCTCTGGCAAAATCCAGCGTAATCCCGTATTGATGCCTTTGTCCAGTGCATGTAAGCATCTGTGCAACATTTTAAATACAGCTATCAGGCTCAGACTTGGCCTACATATTATATGGTTGTCATTTTGCAGACCTTTTTATCCGAAGCAATGTTGTGTGTCTTACCCTAGGGGAAAACTGCTCTGAGATCAAACCTGCAACCTTTTGCATTTTCAGCCCAGAGACGTAACGGCTGGATGTATTGAAATTAGGAATACTGTGAGAATTTTGTGAAATTTCAAATAAGGTATTATTGGTTACTGAATAACAGATGCATTACAGTATTTTAATGTTGACACTGATAGGGATGCATCGATCCAATACTCAATATCTGTATTGGCTCCAGTGCTGACATTTTCTGCAGGATCGGATATGTCAGACGAGACCAGTCCAAATCCGATATTGTGCATATAATATTGTTATTGTTAAACCCCACAAAAGCCACAAAAACATCATGAAGCCCCATCAAGTTTTCGTGCATTATATTTTAAGTTTTCTGAAGCCGTTCCATAGTTTAATGTGAAGTACAGATTAATATTGAAGTCAAATTCACAAACTCTTCTCTCTGCTGCGTCTGTCTGTCATTCTCCATTCAGCATTCAAACTGCTGTTGCGTTCGGTTACAACAACCCAAGCGATGAAACTCTCTTCAAGAGCGCACAATAACTGCGTTTCAAAACTGTTCAAAAGAAAAGGCTTTAAAATATTGCCGATATAATACACTACGCATCGATATCTCTTCCCTTCTTAATGTGGAGTGCTGTGCACTGTGACTGTGTTGCTTCAAGTTCAACATTCTGCACACAGGATGCACATAAGTGCTTTGTGCAACTCTGTATTGGAGCCATACCCGTTCGTATTATACTTTTGTGCAAGGAAAGATTAATAGTCTTTTTTTTTTTTTTGTTCTGTTCTATCTGTCATATGTTGCTGCCTTCATTACTGTGCTATGCGTTTAAAAAAACTTATTTTTATTTTATAGTATATATTTTTTTCTGATACATTGAGGATATTGATGAGTCTGCATACAGCTATTTTTTTGTGAGATTTCCACTGAAGTCCATTGAATTACTATCACAAACCAGGGGCATATCTGTACTTCACACCAAAAAAAGAAACCCTCTGTTCCATTAACTTTATGAAAGAAATTATAGCACATTTTACTCAAGCTTAGGTTTAGTTTCACTGAAGCCAGCTGTCGGATCGTTTATAGGGCTTTACCTCTACGCAGCTGACAGGAGAAGGGTGGTGTAACTGCTTGTCATGTGTCGTAATCTCTCTTCGCTGACTGGGTGACTTCTGAAGTTCATGCTAAATCTGTAACAATGCAGTCACAGTTCTGAATCATGTAGATTGTGGGTGGTTTGGTAGCGGGGGTGGAGTTGAAGGATGTTTATGTGGTAAAAGGAACTTGGGAAGTGCTGGAAGTGACAAAGGTAACCGTATTAAGTCCTAAAAATGTTTAATGTCAACTAGAACTTTTTCTTCTTTTCCTGTCTCAACATTCATAAAATATCGAACTTGGATTTAAAATCTTGTAAAAAAAAAAAAAAACCTGATCTGGCTCTGTGTATGTAATATATGTCTGTATGAACGTGCAATGAGAGTCAAGCCCGTATTCCGTACTAGTAATCATAGCAACAGTGACCAAAGTAATAGCAAAGATGGTGACGTGCATGAAACTGAAAGTCTTTATCACTTTCTGACACGAGCCCAATCAAGCCACGAGTTCTTTCGTCAGATCTTCATTAACCGACAGCAGCTTTAATATTTGGTTGGAGAGCGGAGCATTTGAATCGTGCGCAGAACACAAAACTGACGGGATCTAAAATGTCTGACACAGCAAATTTTTCCTTCACTGTAAGTCACCGAAAACACGCATAAAATAACAAAACTCATGGTAGATGCACGTTTGTGCAGCAGAGCGGCTCTCTCTCACACTGTATGACATGACAGACAACTAGTTGTCCAGTCCTGTTCTGTTCACACAGTGTGTGTGTTCTGAGAATGCGGTTGTGAACCCTAAAAATTTACAGACATGAGTTCGGTTACAGAATGCGGTTTTCATAACTGTAAATAACCAAACTGTGTGTGAACGTATTAAGGACTTAAAAACCATACTGACAACTGTATTCTGCTGCTGTGTGAACGTGGCCTATCTCTCCAATGTCTTGAGGTAAAAACATGCAAGTTTCGCTGCTGGAAATGAGCACGTGCTTCTGGACACCAGCCTTCCCACAGATCTGCACTGAAAAGGAAATGGATTTGGAAATGGCTGTAAACGTTTTATTAAACGAGAGGAAATGCTGTACTTTGTGTGTAACAAAATTGATGTGCTCACAAGTGCTGCTGTCACAGTCTAGCGTCCCCTGTCCTCCCCCATGGCCAATGAGAGAGCTGCTTCACTCCGCTGCCCTTACAAATAGACCCCATTGATTGAATCTGATTCCTGTGGATAGAGCAGTATTATTGAGCAGCCTTCCCTGATGTCTCACACCCAGAGTATGTGTTGAAACGTTCTCTTTGTGTCAGCTTTTGTTGCTTAAATCAGGGGACGTCTCCCCTGAGCCTCTGCCGTCTGATGACACACAGCTTTCTGGAAATGCCGCACTTCCTTCATTTCCTTCCTCCCTCTATTGCCTAGGAATAATATCTGCATTTTTTACAAACATCCTGAGAATGCCTCTAGCCCAGGATGAAGAAGCAAAGAAAGAGGGTGTTATAAAAAATTACATTTGGCCTGACCTCAAACAGAAATGTCCAGTCTATACGGTGACTGAGGAGCAGCATCATTGGCCCTCAAAGGAAGTCTGTACTCCATTAACCCCAGTGTCATTGCAGGCCTGTGGGGAGTTACTCTTACTGACCAGAGGCACTGCAACCTCTTTAAACACCCTGCAGAATAAGCCAGAAACAAAGTCTTCATTTGTGGGGCGAGAGAAAATCGACTACATCTGCTTTCATGGCCAGCACTGAGATGTTGTTATTTGGATTTAGAGCTGTGCCAGCCACACAAAGTCCTGCTCTGCAGAAAGTTTATGGTGTTTTGAGGCTTTTTCGAGTCGTTTATCCTCTGCCTCACCCCTCTTACAGGAATCAATAGGCTCGACTGCCCCAGACCTTGATTTCCTTCCTTGCACTGCCCCTCTGTTTGAATCTGCTCTAATACAAGGACTTGATGCTTTTGTTTTTGCTATGAGTAATGGATAATGGTTTTGTTTTTTTCTATTATAATGGTTTATATAACAATGGATGTGGTGATTGTTCTATTTGGCATCTACTTTCCTATTTTTTCTGTTTCTAATAAAATTTATTAACTAAAAATAAAGTGTTAACTCCAAATCTCTTCTTTTGTGTGTGTGTGTGTGTGTGTGTGTGTTTATATACATGAAATATTAATTTTGATTTCATGGTGACCTTTGTTTTTTATGCTTTTTTTGCTTTTATGTGCTTTTTGGGGCTCCCGTTTACATTAAATGGAAAAGAGTTGGAATGGGAAAGATATCTCCGGTTATCTTAACGTTTTTTTGTGTCAAGTCAGTCATACGATTATAAAATGATGAGGGTAAGTGAATGAAACATTTGTACCTTCAGACTATTTCGAGAATCACACCTTAACATATCGAAGTGGCCTGTGAAATACTTAAGCAGATCTTTGCCCTTGTCAAGTAGTCTACTCCTCGTCACTTCAGACAGTATTAGAGCGGCTATGCCAAAACTGAGATCGGCTGGCCAGAATAAGAGCCAATAGACATAATTTAAAAGGCAGAGGAAGGTTGTGCTACTCTGTCATTGGCACCTTTTTTCTTTTTCACTGTGTATTGGGGGAGCTGGTCAGTTTGTCTCTGAATATTTGCAAGACTAATTCTGGATGAAACCTGTGAAGGACAGCGCTGAAGATTTTCACATGTCAGGCTCAGAAGTAGTAAAATGGACAAATGAAGAGTGTTTTCATCTCTCCACACTGCATTCAATTACCCTGAGCCCATTTTCTTTTGTTCTGTCTTCACATGAGTGGTGTTATTGTAACAAGCTCATAGATGAATCTTCATTGGCTCTCCACAAGCTCCTTGGATGTGAAGGGTTCAAACAAAAGCTTCGCTTTCTAGAAGAGAATGTTTTTCTGTCTGAATTACTAAAGTGCTCAGGAATGGGTGAGTCATTCATGCAGAGGGATCCGTAGCTTCAGTGCGTGGTTTTTTTTTTGTTTTGTTTTCTGATTTAGGAAATTACTCAGGATTTCTCTCAGCTTGTGGATGTGGATGTGTAGAGTTGTACTAATCTAGAACTATGTTATTTCTGCAGTCAAAGTCCCTTAAGGACAACTCTCACAATACCACTCAAATATGGTGTCTGTTAAAGTAGTTTGTCCTTTGATGTTTGCTCTCCTAAGGAAACTCTGAAGCACCATGAAAAGTTAAAGGTGTCCCAGCCCTCCAGTGTGTCTGTTGCTTGATGTGTAAATCTGAATTGAGCTGGTTTCTTCTACCTCTATCTTTCTCCCTTCTCCTCCTCTCTGAAGTTGAAAATACAATTCTCTTTGCATTTTTTGCTTTTTAGTTGCTCTGCATTAAGAGATCTCATGTTTGGTTTACTCTTTCTTAGTAACTGAAAGTGTGCGTCTTTCTCTGTGTGTCTCTGGGTCTAGAAGCACTAGAATTCTAGTTCCTGCTAAGAGTAAATATTTATTCATATGTTCTACTCAAGCCCTTTGTGTGTGTGTGTGTGTATGTGTGTGTGTGTGTGTGTGTGTGTGTGTGTGTGTGTGTGTGTTTATTAATTTAAATACATTTTTATTATTTAAAGACATTTTGCATATGGCCCATTTTATTTAATTACATTTAATGAGAAATTATCTTATCTAGTTTTATTTGATTTTTATGAATCGCATACTTTAATTCTTTACTTTGGAATTCACTGCTTTTCTAATTATTGAACCCAGATTGTCCCCCTTTTCTGCATGAATACTGATTGGTGATTGGTTGTGTGAGTAATGGGGTTCCCCTTTGATTGGTCTTCTTCTTTCTGTAGGCGGAAGGCGAAGATAATCTAAAGAAGATGCAGCTTATGGAGCTGGCCATTCTAAACGGAACATACAGAGACACCAACATCAAAACGCGTAAGGAGACGCATTCACACATCGACAGCTAGTCGCTGAGGAACTTTGTAGACACGCACTCCAGAATAAATAGACTTGAACATCAGCACACCCATAAGACAGTCATAAAGCTAACTATTAGGGAATAATGTGAGTTCAGCTGTGATTGTGTTGCACAGTGACTAAAGTGATTTGTTTAAATGTTTTCTGTGCTGACTTATTCTGACCATAAATGAGCAAATACATATTAAATAAAAACACTGCACACATGAGTTCATAAGACATAAGATTCTCGTTGTAATTCAAGAAAGAATCTTGCTCGCTGCAAACTCCTCAAGAAAACATCTAATCATCTGCCCACAGTCTAGTATTTCTGTCTCTCTTTATCCCTCCCTCTCTCTCGCTCTCTCTATTCTTTCTCTCTCTTTCTCCATCTTTCTCTCACCTCTTTTCAAAGCTGTTCCAATTGCAATCACAGCTTACGTAATTTTCGTGTGGCATACAGAATCATTTTGCTGCATGATTGTGTGTTTTAAGCTGTCTTTCGGTGAAACCTATATTGTTGCTCAAATATATTTGCATACGATTCCACCTATGTCATACGTATTCATTACTGCAATACATTTCCACATTGACAAAGGGTTTTGGGCTTTAACTGCTCTGTAAAGTAATATTTGCATGACTGTATATGTGATTGTATGTATTTATGAATGTGAGCATGCATATTTGGGTATATATGACACGGACAGAAACACATCTGTTTGGCTTCAGTGCACAATGTTTAATTTTTAGCCTTGTGGTTATTACCTCTCCACATCTGCACTAAATGTCTCAATGACATGTAGAGGTTTTGATTCATGTGGGAAAGCTTATGGCAAGTTAGTGGAATCAATTCTAGAAAGTGCACTTCAGAGTTACGACTAAAATAAATAACATCAGCATTTTTTAGCACTCAAATTGAAGTGCTCTTTCCTCTACATGCCGCAGGACATTGGCTTTAGATGTGCTGCTTTAAATCGGTGACTCTGTGTTGTGTATTAGTGCCTCTGTTTTGATGATCGGTTTGCCCCAGTATGATCAATCATCAGTTCCTCCTTGTGTTTTAGTTTTGATTAATTTTTGTAATGATTTTGGTTATGGGGTTTTAGTTTGCTTTAGTGTAATTTTTTTTGTGGTTCATTGATCATTGCATGGACTAATTTTCCTTTATTTTTCCCCCACCCCCTTTTTCCCTCTTTTTGTGTACTTCTGTTTTCCTTTCCCTGCCTGTGCTTTTCACACATCTGTTTTTGTGCCTTCTGTCCATTTCTGTTTTTCCCCCTTCTGCTCTAAAACTTTTATACTTTTATACGCTCTATCTCTCCCTTTGCTTCTCTCTTGGTGTCTCTTGTCCTCTCCCTTTTGCTCTTTCTGTCTTTCACTCTTCTGTTTATGGCAGCCACCCTTGCGTTCTCTCTTGCAGCAGCGGCAGCGGCTGCTCAAGGCCAGCGTCTGATCGCAGCCCCTGCAGGTCAGGTCCTTCCCCCGTCTGCCCTCAGGCCCCCCACTCCGGCAGGGACCCCCCTCATGAACATCATTCGGCCCACTCAAATGGCCACTGTGCTACCCAACGGCACCCCTACCCTGGTGCCCCCAACGCCCGATGGGGGCATTATCTACACCACGCCCTACGACTACCCTTATGCCTTGGCACCCACGTCTCTGCTGGAATACCCCATCGAGCACGGCGGAGTCCTAGGTAAGCGGGCGTGGGGGCTTGGCACTTCACTCTTCGGTGCCCCGCAAGAGGGTTTTGCCGGGGTGTATTACGGGGGCATGTTGGATGGGTCGTCACCCGGCCCAGTTCAGGACTCACTGAAAGGTAAATATGTAATGACTAGCTCATGCTAGCAGGCTGGGTAACCCAGGTGATAAAAAAAAAAAAAACATTTGCCATTGAGACGGGCTGGGAAAGGGACCACTTATCTGTGTCTTAAACGAGGTATATTCATCTTTCTTTCCTTTTTTTTTTTTTTCCTTTTTTTTTTTGTTTTTTGCTGCTGCGTAAGAAGTCTTTTCTCAGGACACACACACTCACTCCACAGACAGTGGCGACATGCTTGCCTGCACACATCTTATTTTGGTTTGTGTCTCTCTCTCTCTCTCTCTCTCTCTCTCTCTCTCTCTCTTGCCGGAGGCTTTGTCAGACAGGCTACTGGTGGATCCCCTCGGATTTCTCCTGGCTTTTTAAATCATTTCTCTCTTCCCTGCTGCAGCAGGCCTTGGTACCAGTGCTGAGCGGGAGAAAGAGAGAAAGAGCCCAGAGTCCCATTGTGGATGTTCATTAAATTCTTCCACTATTCTAACTGTATCCAATTGTCTTATTTTACCCTTGTGAACTTGAGCGCTCGATCCTATTCTGAGAGAATTACCCATAATCCCCTGCCTAGTGAAGGGCTTCTGCAAACACTTGCAAAGAAGATGCATAATAACCACAACATCACTACCTCTTTTACAGATACGATGCTTTGCATCAAAGCAATGTAAACATTAGGAATCAGACATTTTAAATGGAGATGGCGTGGAGCATGAAGCATCAATAGCATGAAGTCGTGTGTCAGAAGCCGAATGTTGGGATTGAATAGCTTTGGTTAGTGCTTGTGTTTGATTCGATGGAGGCAGTTCACTGGATGCTGTATAGTTGGCACGTTTGGGTCTTCCACTGTTCTGACAGTGCCACGTTACCACTTTTAAACTTAAACACTCGCAAGCTTAGCAGCCTTTTATTTACTTACAGTATCGATCCAACATCGAAACCACCCCCAGACCAGACCATGTTCTTTCTCACTCTCTCCCTTTCGCTTGCTCGCTGGGCTTCTGTGCAGTCAGAAGTGATTTGTTGGACATCTGCTGTTGCAGCAAAGCATGTGGGCGTATATATACACACACACACACACACACACACACACACACACACACACAGAGGCAACCGTTAGCACTTACAGAATTTCTCCAGAGGAGAGTAAAAATATTCGTGCTTAGCAACTGTTCTGTGATGTCATTTATGTGATCGGGTACAGTAGTCACACCTTGGCAGTCCCACATGGAGCTCTGCAGAGTCATGCAGAATTGGAATGCCTGTCATTCTCAAGTTGTAAAACAGCCCCAACTACCAGAAACAAATTTATTTTGTGTTTATCTGATATTGCACTTTTGTGCTTAAATCGATTGCACAGTTATTCCCCTTCCCAAAAAATGCAGCATCTACAAATTCTTATCTGGACTTGCTCATAAAAATGTTTAGTGTTTAAAATATATTTTTTTTTTATGTCTGTTAATATTTTGTATTTGTACTGTATTTTGTATAGTTTGAAAACTTTGGTTGATTGGGGGACTGAAATGTGGCTTCCTTCACCAATCCATCTCATGGTCTATGTATGCCAAAAGCGAAACAAAACATCTGTGGCAATTTACATGCTTTAATGTTGCATCAATTTTGTTTACACAAAATTTTCTTACTGTAATGCAAGCTGCAACCCTTCATATTTCTTTTTTCACTTACCAGTAAAATTAGTTTTATCAGTTGGGTTGCATTGTTAACCAGATGATGATGATGATAATTGATAATGAAAGTTTTATTTAAATGAATGCTTTGACATAGTAATATCACCTTATAATGATAAATAAAGTATACTTTGAGCACATCTTGTCTGTTACCAGTGTTTATATCAGGCCTGTGCAATTAATTGCATGCAATTGCCATGCACATCTGGTCAGTAAAGCCGGTTCTTTGATTAGTAGTAAATCACCATCTTTCAGTTGGAGTGGCATTTAATACACACAGCCGTAATTCATTGACAGTTAGTTAATATCGCATTCATTATTGCAGATTGAATTGCCTGCAATAATGAAAGCAATATTGTGTAGCTTGTCATTGATCTGAGTTGGTATGATTTGTGCTTGTGACGGAGCGGTAGTGGAGCATTCTCGGAGCGATTTGAAAACTTTCAATCTTTCAAAAAATCAGCTCCTAGCTCCAGGCAAAATCGCACCACTCCGCTCACATACTCTGATAGAAAGCAATCAACATATGAATAAAATAAATAAATCATAATTCATGCATTTTCACAATTTCAACATTTTTTTTTTTCAATTTATAGATACATTTTGCTCATGGTGTTGAATGAACCTTCACTATGGACCCGATTACTAGTCCGTTATCAAGAGTTACTTCAAATATCAATTTATTCTGTGCGTTACCTTTGACCAAGGAAATAATGTAAATTAATTAATTTATCATTAATGTACTTAGAATTTGCAGTCTATTCTAGTTTTTTTTTCACTAGTTTTTTTCTAGTTCTTATTTCACTTATGAATTCTTGTGAGAAGAACAGATAACATTTGTAATTTTTGCAGATTTGCTGAAATGTAGCTAGCACGAGCCAGGTGCTGTCATACAGTAATCACAGGGTTTCAAAACTTGATTACCATTTGCTATCAAATGATGCTGCTTCCACTATAGTAATTCGTTTTTTTGCCCCCGAAAACACACCTTTGTTGTTGTTTTTTCTTCTCTTTTTTCAAACATGATTCCTTGCCAGCCCGTCTCAAACAATCTTGTAAGTCAAAGCAATGACTGTGTAATTTTAAATTGTTTGTTTATTTTGTATGCATTTATTACTGTTTTTATGAATTTCTACCCAATGTGTTGATATTGTGAATATGTATTATATGTAGAATCATGCATAAATTTGAATATAGATGATGTTTCATGTAAAGCCTGTTTCACAGCTATCCAGTTCAAACTTAGATTCATTTTGAATGGATCTTTTAAATTAAAGATCAAAATCAAATGTGTTCTGTATTGCTCTGGTTTCTAGAGTTCTGCTGCAGCATCATGTGGTCTAGCTGTGGCCCACAGGCTTTACATGTATGTTTTGTTTCCTGGACTGAACCATGTCTAACCTTATGGACCTGTTGTAATCTAGGTGCAATGGCAACTAAAGTGCGGAGACATGATTCGCGGGTCCATCCTTACCAAAGGATAGTGACCACAGACAGAGGTTAGTTAGATAAGATATTTTTACCTTTTTTGAAATTAATTGTTTCTTTATCTGTAAATGGGGGATCATACATGTTTATACACTGCGTATCTTTACGGTGGAAATGTGTTTACATATGAAATGCTTCTGGAAACACTGAGGTTTGCAGAAGTTTATGACTGTAACTGAATTAAATGGCATTTTTTTCATAGCTTTATATATCAGTGAATTTCTTAACTATGTCTAGATCCAAAAAAATAGAATGTATATTTTTGTTGTTGTTTTTATTGTTTTTAAAATACAAAGGGACTGGAATAAGATTCCATTGCCATAATTGCCAGCCAGTGGCTAAGCGCTTAAGTGATTGACTCAGTATATATATATATATATATATATATATATATATATATATATATATATAATATCTCAGGTTAAGCTCATCGGATTTTGTTTAACTCTTTAATTGTAAATATGTATTTTACACCCAGTTATAGTTTCGTTTTACTGAAGGTACTATTTTTTTTATTTTTTATAGCAGATGTATTTTTGAATCCTGTGTATACGTTCACAAAAAATAAAGAATATTCACAGCGATATTTCGCAACCTTTATCTGTTTATTTGCGTTACATAGCACTAGCTCTGATTCCCCCTCACACTGTTAGTAACACGCATTTCAACTCAAGACACTAAAATGTTACTAGTTTTTGTTTGTATGCCTTTTTCTCGTTTGTCTATGTGATACCTCTCTGCTTTTGTTTGTGGGAACATGGGGCATTGTTGCGCTTTAATTACATGTAATAACGTTCTGATTGAACTGATCATGACGTTATAGTCATGATCATAACCAGGTTTAGCCTGTGTTTGTCTCTTGGCCGTGGAATTAAGGGGTTAAACAAAGATAGCATTCATTTTGCTGTTAAAATGATGCCATTCCGGTCTCTTCTTGCTAACTAATATCTTTTCTACCTTTTTTTTTTTTTTGTTGTTTTTTTTTTTTTGTTCCTAACCACCTAGCCGCCACCGGCAACTAACAAATGACCTCTGAACTCTTCACCAAATGATGAGCCGCCCAAGCCTGCCTGCTGATCAGATTAACTGGTAATTGCCTTTTGCTAGCCTGGTGGACGCAGAGAGAGAGGCACCTGTCCGAGCAGTGATCCTAACATAAACCAACATAAAACACAACAACCCTCCATACCAACACATTGTGTAGCGATAACAACGATGATACTCTTTATTATTTTTTTACTATTATTTCTTTCCTTTTCTTTTAAAGTCTCAAATGACTGGGTGGATGTTAACAGTGATGTTGTGTTACCCAATATCTGCACTGAAGTTTAAAAGCAATAAAGAAGCATCTTCAGCTAATTCAGCCCTTAAATGCATTTATACTCAAATCTCTGATTTAAAAAAAAAAAGAAAAGAAAAATATACAACTTGGTGACCCTAGTTTTATTAGTCATAACTGTAAATGGGGCATCCAAATAATCTCTCTACGCTACTCCACCCATTTAAACTGTCACCATGAATAATCAGCAAAAGAAAAAGAAGGAAAGAAATCTGCACTCACACCAACTTGTGTATTTCCTGTCCTTCTCTGATGTAATCCTGTGTTTTTCAGTTGATGAGTTTTACTGTGCTGACACATTCTGGGTGTGCCTGTCCAACTGACTTAGAGCATGGCTACAATGACAAACTGCAAAAAGCTTGTTTTGATTTATTTTTTTCTGTTACTTCTCCCTATTTTGTTTCTTGTGTTTCCATGTATCTTATTAGTGTTTGGCAATACTTGCAGGTTTATACGTGCTGCTTATTGCCGTATATGTGCCAGCTCGGTAGGGAGCTGTAGGCAGAGTCAGGCAGGGCAAGAGTTGTTTGGGGTGAAGTGTTTTTGGAGTCTTTAAATCTAGGATATTCAGGGTTGGACAGCTGGGATATAAACCGGAATCAGTTTACTGAACTATGCCATCCCGAAAACTCTCAACCCCCTCCCCACATACAGTGCCTGAACTTTCTAAAAAATCTTTCTTTGAATGAGCTGTGAGATAAAAGACAAAAAAAAAAAAAGTATTATGTGTGCGCATTTAGCCAAAGGGTTTCCATTTAATGAATTTCATATATCTAACCGCCAAGGGTTCTGTCATTTTAGTCTAGAGTTTGAAAAGGTTTGATGTCATGCCTGTATCTGTTTGTTATAATAGAATCAAAAGATGGATGAAATGGTGATGAATTGTCTCGCAAGACGCTAATTTCCTTGAGGAATGAACACTAAGGAAGATGAATAAGGTAGACAGAACAGTGGAGGGTTTAACCTCACTGCTGATTTATCAAAAAATGTATTAAACTGAGCTGAAATTAAATGCAAGTGCTCTTGCTTTCACGAATTAAAATTCACGAGTGGGAAGCAACTGTGAGTAATTTCGAATAGTTTCAAATAGCCCATCCACAATGTGTCCTGCACACCCCCAGCTACTGAGCCCACTTTCATTTCTATACACCCTCTTAAAAAAACATAGGATGTGAAAGCCATGTCTGCCTGTTCGAATTGCTTTATACATACATGATATATATAAAATAAAATGTATACAAATGTAGATATGTCATTGCATATTAAAATACAGAAAGATCAAAATTAGATACTTTTACAGGGTGCTGGAGAAGAAATATATATTTTTGCCAATTTTAGCTTTTTATACTTAACTTGCAGTTACAAAATATGAAACATAATACAAAAAAAAATATATAAAACCATTAGTAGAATAGTACAGCGAAAGGTTGTGTGACTTTGGATACTATTGGCCAGGGGGGGGGGAGAACAGACCTAAATAGTCCAACCTTTTGGAGGAATTGCATGACGTGAGAGGAGAAGAGTACAGTTAGAGAAATAAGTGCCTTACTGACGGTCGTTTCTTTTCCGAGTGTTACATTCTGTTCAATAATATCCAGCACCAACTAGGATAGCGCAGAGAGAGGGAGGGCTTGAGAAGAAGACGCACCCCAAGAGTTAAACCACGAGGCTGTTGCAGTGTTGTGCCACTGAATCTATTCTATGCAAAGGAATAGCAGTCATTTGACCAGCTATAACTATGTGCCATGATTCGTCTTCCCAAAATTAAGTTGAAGTCTTGATTGGTTGTTTTTTTTCACCTTTAATTCCCATTTGAACAAAGTGTTTATTTCTCTTTATTTTATTGCATTGTTACTCTTATATTATGAGGACAAAATCTATGTATTTGGTTATTGTGATTTTTGTCAAGAACAACTGCCAATCATTATGTGGAAGTCTGCCAGGTGTTTTAGAAGGGAGATTTCTTATGAATTGGACTGTTCCTGAAAACCTCCTCTTGTTTCAAGATTTGCAAACTGGAAGCTTTCGGTCATATTTGCCAAAACATACTTTATTTTATGACAAGGAAGTGTTTTTGCTTTTTATTTTAAAAGACCTAAGGTGGGGGGGGGGGGGGTTATTCATCCTTTTTGGTGTTTCACAAAGGATTGATGTAGCTTTACAGTACAATGATCTGAAAAGAGCAAATAATGCTTGGAGAGGGGAAATATTGCATTTACTCAAAGTATTACTGAGAGGAAGGTCACTGGAATATTCATCAGTGCCAAACCCGAACAGTCACAGAAGAGCCACAGTATCAAATCACACACTCGAGATCAGCAGTTTTCAATCACTGAAACAACCGGAGGTGTTCGTAACATTGAGTAAGGTTACATTCAGCTTTGTGTCCTGTTACCCTGGCAGTCTCTAATGTAGTCTTGTTCTTCACTTGTGTTAAACAAAAAGGTCAATGTCTTTTATTTATCTCTTCTCAGTGTTAAATACATGTTTTTAAACTTTGAAATAATGAAATGCAATATTAGAGAGAAGCTAAGATGACTGCAGAGAAATGGACAGTATTAAAGGAATTCCCTCTGCCATGTTACTACAGTACATGCTGTTAATGTTTTGGAGTTGGGTTTAGTCTTTCAGGTGTATGGAGAAAACTCTTGTTCTCTTCCGCCTGCCTACTTCATGTCTAATAATGTAAATTACAGCCATTGTTACAGGATTCTAATGTATTTTTCTAACTTCATTTTCTATGTACAAGTTTTTTTTTTTGATCTCCTTTTGTGATGAAACCCACTACACCTTGTTATTTTTATTTTTTTCCTCCATGTCTTCTCTTCTCCTCTGCCCTCCCTCTCAGCCCACTCTTTACTCAAATCGGTCTCTCACTGGGAGCATTGCCTTTTCCTACAGTTATTTTATTTTCTTGCTGATTCTTTAGCTTGTTTAACTCATTAGCGACTTATTAGTTCCTCTTGTCATAGGTATTTTTACATGCTTGCATTTAGTTTTTATGGTGTATGCTGTTATTTTTTTCTTATTAACCTCCTTGGCATTTATTTTAATAAACATTCTTAGTAAGAATTTTACTAACTTTGCTGATATTATTTTGTGTTGTGTTCTTTTTTTTTAACCAATATTTAATGAATTACTACCTTGGTCTGGTTCACGGACTAACACGATTAAATCTGGTGTGTGAACACCCTCACAGTTTTTGTATACACACACAAACACATTCAGACAGATGCATTTTTCAGAGGTCCATACACATTTACAGTTCACACACACACTTACACGCAGTCTAACAGGTAAATATGCACGAGGCAGTCCGTCCTTCACGCCGCTCCTGCACTTTCATCTTTGTCGCTGTAGAAATCTTCCCAAGCGTGTGCTGCCATGCCTTGTCTGCCTCACTGTTCACGCAGTTTAATGGTGCTACTGGTGTTTCCTTTTTGTTTTGTTTGGAAAAACAATGCTGCTTTCTTCAGAACTGGATGTAATTGGGAGTTAGATCTTTGTAGAGTTAAGCACAACTTTTTCTGTTACAAAACCCTATGATAACTGGAAATATTTAGTCCAATTTGGGATCTTTTTGTCTTTGAAAAGGCTCTTAACAGGGTTCTTTTTAAAGTCCTGGTGAGCCTCAGGAATCAAAGCATTTACTGCCACCATTGATGGGATTTTGTTTTAGCTTGACTCATCAGTGCAAATGAATGTCCGTCCTGCCCAAAATTCTCTATAGCATCTGATCTCCGCTCTGCTCCGCCATTCAGCCATCAGACTTCATATGTAAGGGTTCATGTGGAGTTTTTGAAGGTGGTTTGACCTGCAGAGGCGGCGGTGAGATGAGTCTGCAAGGGCTGCTGGCTGTTTGCTTTCAGAGCATTTAAGGGAGCGAAAGTACTAACAAACTAGTCTGCCCTTGTAGGAACTGCTTGGGTGTTGTTGCCTTGGAGACTAAAGGCAGTGTCCTCACTGTATGAGAGATTTAGGATAAGTGAAATTTTGCTTTTCTTTATCCAGTATTTTCTGTGGGGAAATATGTAAACAACCAAAGCACAATGTGTATTAATGTGAATTTTTTTTTGGTCCCAATCATACATTTTTTTTTTTCACTAATTTAAAATGCATTGCCACTGCACAAATAAAAACAATTTTTTTTAGACCACCTTTATCCCACTGAGTGAAGCTTCAGAATGGAAATCTTGCATTATATGTTGACTGACTGAAGTTGTGTTCATCTTCATTTTGAAGAGCAATGAAAAAAGCCTTAATATTATATTAATAAAGAGGTTTCACAAGCAAAAAATGTCCTCAGGGAATGTTTCCTCACAGGTCACAATCACCAGCATTCAAATCATTAAATAATTATTTTGATAATTCATTGATTGTGGTTTATAAAAGCATTTGGTCCAGTAGTTTCTGTGTGGAGTGCTGTAGCATGTTTCTCAAATAAAAAGCTTAAGTGCAAGAGTGTTTTTCTTTTTGCTTTTAAAGACCTTGTTTGCGAAAATGCCTCAAACAGGTTTGTTCAAATATTTCAAGTTTATATTTAAATATATTTTATATACTAATTTATGTATTAAGATTTTATATACATACACAAATGCATTTTAAATATTGTATATATTAATACATTTATTTGAAAAGTCTTCATAGTTTTTGTGTATGGAAATGAAAAAGTTGCGCAAACAACCTGTTATTCATGGCAAAAATAAATGATTTAACAGGAGCTTTGTAATGTGTGCAATAAAGGGCAGTGCTTTCAGTATGCTGCTGTAAGATGAGATGTTTTTAAACCATTTTTCACTGAAGACATCTGAACAAACTGCAGTTTGAATCTGCGGCCTTGCATTCAGGTAAGATACATTCAACTAAAAAAAAAAAAATGGGAGTCTAAATGTCACCGGTTTAACCTAGATGAAGAATCAAGTTTGTGTTTACTGGTATAAAATCAAGCAGATTCTGTGAAGTCTGACCTGTAGGCCAGAAACTGATGAATGGTGTTATTTATGAACTCTTGTGTGTTTATTGAGACCAATGAGACTCTGAAATGCAATCTAAAGATTATGTGGATATGCTGATAAAATGTCAGACATTTGATTTTATCTTCAAGTAATACATCTCCCTAGAGAATTTAATAGCAGTAATAGAATTACCACCAATCTGTCCTATACTGTAACAGCACAGAAATGCTTAAAAAAGGAGTCTATGGATCAAGTTTAGAGTTTATTTTAAACTATCTTTCTTACTCAAAGTATAGTACATCTCTCAATCCATCTCCTCATGCCTAGACTTGGCTCTGGCACACCTAGTGTCTCTCGTCTCACCAAGAATATTTTGAGTTTTGTATGAAGGCGGAAGTCAAGAGATCAAAAGAGTGTTTGTAACTGGAGCAGCTGGAAGCTTTATCAAAGCAAGAAAGAGGAAGAGAGGAGGGGTGTCTCAAGTAACAAATGATCCCAGTTCCTGCAGAATAAATCAGGAGCATTCATCAGGACACAGCTGTGTGTGTGAAGGAGAGAGATGCTCTGTTCTATGTGTTTTTGGCATCTTGTGGAGGTTGATGAATAGTGCCTTGTGCTTCAGGTCTCAATGACCAGCTGGTGTGGAAGAACTTTTTTACCATTCCAAATCTTGTCTATTCAGAGAAAGGACATATCATTGCTTTTGCTATTATTTGCATTCTCATTAATGCAAAGTCTGTCAGAATCACTCATTGTCAAAATGTAAAAAAAATATACCACATCATTGCAAATTGCAAAAAACTTGGAATTTCCAATTGGTCGGTCTGTGTGAATGTTGCATCAGTCCTTTGACAGAGTTGTTAATGTTAATTAAAAATAGCAACATTAAAAATTTATTAATTTAAATCTACAATAAAATACAAATATTAAATGACAAACTTAAATGTAAAAAAAAATGTTGCCTTGGCAACTAACTAAAATAAAATAAGGACTATAATAACAGAAACATGAAATGAATATATAAATGCTAAATATATAAATATATTGCGACTAATGACGAAGGCAAAACTAATTAAAATGAGAATTAAAAACTATTTATAAGCTTATTAAAATATTATTCTATACCATTATTCTGATTTTGAATATATTTCTTATGGGTCAAATTTAAATGCATCGTTCACCCAGCCATTACCCAAGCCATTATGTTGTTTCTGTACGACAAACCTTTATGACTTTTGTTTTTTGTTGAACACAAGAAATTGTAAATTTATTGTTAATTAATTTTTTGTTAATAAATTTGCTCCATGCCCTGATTCTACTTCATGCTGCTTTAACAACCGATACTGGTGTAAAATAACTGTGAATATACACATGGAATTTATTCATTTGATTCATCAGAGGACCTTATATTATCCATAAGTCTGTGTTCCCACAAAACAGGTAATATTAGTTCAATATATTGAAATATAATAATAACATGTGACTGATAGATTAGGGTCAGTGGATTTGGAGTGTAATCATTGATGTAGTCATTCTAGTTTTTGAAGGAGTGAAGAGTACGACTGAATGATTGACACAAACCGTAACGTTTCAAAGTGCAAAGCCAAATTTTCTCACACAGGAAGAAGTGAATTGCACACGTCCACAAATAGATGTTATTTTTCTGTGTCCAAATGGTGTTAATTTCCAGAGGATGAGAAGCCTGTAATATGATTCGCTACAATTAACACTACGACTTTGACTTCCTCTCTGTAGAGCAGACGGACAGTGCATTAACATCTGCGTCTCTCTCTTTCTCCATCTCGCCCGCTCCCCATCATTTCACCTCATGATAAATGAGCATTTTGTCCCTGACTGTGTGCTTCCTCTATTCCTCTAATTAATCTGTTTGGTGGGTGTAAACATTAAACTCTATGCTCCTCTATCTTAGATTAATCTCTCTTGTCAAAGATTCTTCTGAGAGAGCGAGAGAGAGAAACATATTCCCAGAGGGCAGACAAGGTCTTAAGGATGTTCAAAGGGATGATCTGCTATAAAAAAATGTAAAAAGATGGACTTAAATTACATCTTAAAAATGTGGCACTGCCAGATGCTAGGCTGCTATTTTCTATGTACAGTACAGACCAAAAGTTTGGAAACATTACTATTTTTCATGTTTTTGAAAGAAGTTTCTTCTGCTCATCAAGCCTGCATTTATTTGATCAAAAATACAGAAAAAAATGTAATATTGTGATATATTATTAGAATTAAAAATAATTGTTTTTAAATTTATTATACTTTAAATTATCATTTATTTCTGTGATGCAAAGCTGAATTTTTAGGATCATTATCACATGATCCTTTAGAAATCATTCTAATATGATTATTCATTATCAAAGTTGGAAACAGTTCTGCTGCTTAATATTTTTTCTGAACATGTGATACTTTTTAAGGGTACTTTGATGAATAAAAAGTAAAAAAAAAAAAAAAAGAAGCTATGTTTTTAAAATATAAATATTTTGTAATAACAATATACACTACTGGTCAGTAATTTGGGGTCAGTAATTTTTTTTTCTTTCTTTTTTTTAAATAAAATCAATACTTTTATTCAGCAAGGATGTGTTAAATTGATAAAAAGTGATAGTAAAGAAAATATACTATTAGAATATATATTATTATAATTTTTTATTTTTATTTTGAATAAATGCAGTTCTTGTTAACCTTTTATTCATCAAATATATTAGACAGCAGAACTGTTTCCAACACTCATAATAAATCAGAATATTAGAATGATTTCTAAATGATCATGTGATAGACTGGATGTTACATGTGACACTGAAGACTGGAGTAATGATGCTGAAAATTCAGCTTTGCATCACAGGAATAAATTATTTTTTAAAGTATATTCAAATAGAAAACAATAATTTTAAGTTGTAATAATATTTCACAATATTACAGTTTTTTCTGTATTTTTGATCAAATAAATGCAGGCTTGATGAACAGAAGAAACTTTTTTCAAAAACATTAAAAATAGTAATGTTTCCAAACTTTTGGTCTGTACTGTAAGTATAGCCTACTTGATTTGGACAGACCAATATCTTCAAAACAGCGGTATTATAGCACATTTGACTAATCAATCACATTATTGGAACTGATAACTTATAAGTGTTGCTTCTTTTGATCAGACCATGCTGCTGGTCCATTTAAAGTTAAACAAGTGCTTTGTCCCAGTTGTATTTGTGCCACATAAATATCACACATTATTTTGTAAGAATATGTCTGCTTGTTAATATGACTGTTTAACACGTTGTCACATTATATTGACACACTGAAGCATATAGACTACATCACAGTACTGATCCCTGTTCAATAGAGTTATTTGCTCAGGACTCAGCCATCCTGGCTTGCGTTGTGTTAGTTTTGACATAATGAAAACAAAGCTACACACCACACTAATTTAAATAGAGATAACATTTTACAAAACCAAAAAAGTTTGCCCGATCTTAAAATTTTATTTCAGTGGCAGTCTGGTATCGCATGTTGACTCACTCTTAAAAATAAAGGTTCTTTATTGGCATCAATAGTTCCATTAAAAAACTTGTTTTTTTTTTGTTTTTTTTTTAACTTTATAGATCACACTGAAGCTGGAAAGATAAATAAGCTTTCCATTGATGTTATGTATGTTAGGATAGGACAATATTTGACCGAGATACAACTATTTGAAAGTCTGGAATCTGAGGGTGCAAAAAAAAACAAAACAAAATCTAAATATGAATCTAAAAATCACCTTTAACACTGTCCAAATGATGTCCTTAGCCATGCATATATATTTATGGTAGGAAATTCTAATTCTTAATCTTTACTTAATATCCTAATGATTTGTGGCATAATAGAAAAATAGATAATTTTGACCCATACAATATTGTTGGCTATTGCTACAAATATACCCCAGCGACTTAAGACTGGTTTTGTGGTCCAGGGTAACATATACAGTCGTGACCAAAAGTTTTGAGAGTTACATAAATATTGGAAATTGGAAAAGTTGCTGCTTAAGTTTTTATAATAGCAATTTGCATATAGTCCAGAATGTTATGAAGAGTGATCAGATGAATTGCATAGTCCTTCTTTGCCATGAAAATTAACTTAATCCCAAAAAAACCTTTCCACTGCATTTCATTGCTGTCATTAAAGGACCTGCTGAGATCATTTCAGTAATCGTCTTGTTAACTCAGGTGAGAATGTTGACGAGCACAAGGCTGGAGATCATTATGTCAGGCTGATTGGGTTAGAATGGCAGACTTGACATGTTAAAAGGAGGGTGATGCTTGAAATCATTGTTCTTCCATTGTTAACCATGGTGACCTGCAAAGAAACGCGTGCAGCCATCATTGCGTTGCAGAAAAATGGCTTCACAGGCAAGGATATTGTGGCTACTAAGATTGCACCTAAATCAACAATTTATAGGATCATCAAGAACTTCAAGGAAAGAGGTTCAATTCTTGTAAAGGCGGCTTCAGGGCGTCCAAGAAAGTCCAGCAAGCGCCAGGATCATCTCCTAAAGAGGATTCAGCTGCGGGACCGGAGTGGCACCAGTGCAGAGCTTGCTCAGGAATGGCAGCAGGCAGGTGTGAGCGCATCTGCACGCACAGTGAGGCGAAGACTTTTGGAAGATGGCCTGGTGTCAAGAAGGGCAGCAAAGAAGCCACTTCTCTCCAAAAAAAACATCAGGGAAAGATTGATCTTCTGCAGAAAGTATAGTGAATGGACTGCTGAGGACTGGGGCAAAGTCATATTCTCAGATGAAGCCCCTTTCCAAATGTTTGGGGCATCTGGAAAAAGGCTTGTCTGGAGAAGAAAAGGTGAGCGCTACCATCAGTCCTGTGTCATGCCAACAGTAAAGCATCCTGACACCCTTCATGTGTGGGGTTGCTTCTCATCCAAGGGAGTGGGCTCACTCACAATTCTGCCCAAAAACACAGCCATGAATAAAGAATGGTACCAAAACACCCTCAAACAGCAACTTCTTCCAACAATCCAACAACAGTTTGGTGAACGACAATGCATTTTCCAGCACGATGGAGCACCGTGCCATAAGGCAAAAGTGATAACTAAGTGGCTCGGGGACCAGAATGTTGAATTTTTGGGTCCATGGCCTGGAAACTCCCCAGATCTTAATCCCATTGAGAACTTGTGGTCAGTCCTCAAGAGGCGGGTGGACAAACAAAAACCCACTAATTCTGACAAACTCCAAGAAGTGATTATGAAAGAATGGGTTGCTATCAGTCAGGATTTCTCAAGTTGATTGAGAGCATGCCCAGTCGAATTGCAGAGGTCCTGAAAAAGAAGGGCCAACACTGCAAATACTGACTCTTTGCATAAATGTCATGTAATTGTCGATAAAAGCCTTTGAAACGTATGAAGTGCTTGTAATTATATTTAAGTACATCAGAGAAACAACTGAAACAAAGATCTAAAAGCAGTTTAGCAGCAAACTTTTTGAAAACTAATATTTATGTAATTCTCAAAACTTTTGGCCACGACTGTATATTATAGCCTAAT
Source organism: Carassius carassius (assembly GCF_963082965.1). Taxonomy (NCBI): domain Eukaryota; kingdom Metazoa; phylum Chordata; class Actinopteri; order Cypriniformes; family Cyprinidae; genus Carassius; species Carassius carassius. The sequence continues at coordinate 14,178,340 of NC_081786.1, forward strand.
CCTTTATTTTGGATTTGTTGAATTAGACTTTTAATAAGACGCCACAGAGTGCGAAAACAGCTCATATTGTCACGCTACGAAACATCCTTTGGAACGTTTATTTTTAAGAGTTTCGAAAAAGCATTGACAGTCACAAGCTCATGGTTTAAACCAAGATGACACTGACCTATGAATTGGAGAGTTAAACAGATCCACTATCACCACTGTGCCCTTGAGCAAAGACATTCATCTGCCCAATTACTCCAGAGGGACCGTCACTGCATTTAGTGTGCAGTCGACTCGGATAAAAGACTACTAATAACATTTATAAGACAGACAGGTTCACACCTGTGAGGCTGTTGTTTAGCCTGTTGATATTGCTTTGTATTTGTCCTTCATACCTTGTCTCTCTCCCTCGTTCTTTTTCAAACTACTCAACATCCCTCGCTCTCTTTCTGTTTTCTGGTGTACAGAAGCCTCTCTTTTCATCAAGGTTCAGACCAGCTCTTCGAAAATTTAATTCGATGTGACAGGCACATCTATTTCTCAGCCAGAATCACTGTAGCGCTTCAGTCCAGATTACATGCTACTCTCCACAGGTGAGCCGTGACCTACACAAAGCAAACAGCACGAAAGCCATCCAGTTAATCAACAAATTTATGCCTCACATCCTCCTCATGATAGAAAGCACCGAGACAGTGATTGGGAAATAATTACACAGATAAAGGATTTTCCCCCACTTGATTTGATTTCAGGAGGACTTTGTGACGTCACAATTTTAACTGATTGTAGAGGACATTGTGAAATCCTAATGACAATCCATTCCAGAAGGAACCGGATAATCGGTGGCTTTTAAGAGAGTTTGTGATGACTAAATTTTGTTTTTGTTTGGCAGAATAGATTTTAGATTAGACGCCATATTGAATTTCACATGAAACGATTGTTTACATTTTGAATGTATTATGTGTTGAGTTGTGCAAAGCGTGATGTCTCACAAAGGACCATTGCACTTTCTGTGTAGTCACACAAATTAGAATCTATCAAGTTTAAAACAGCAGACAACAAATGCATTGCATGCTTAAAATGAACAGAAGTTTATAATCCATTAGTATGGAAAAACAATATAACTATTGTTATATGTATTGCCCTTGTGAACAAGCCTTAATAATGGCGAGCTCGATATTGTGAAATTCTGTCATGATATGAACATGCCATAACACTGTTCTAATGTCATCCATTTGTTTGGGTTCAGAACTGGTTTTTCTATTACTCCATTTGGCTGCATTATTACATAACTGCAGTGCAGCATCTATGAATACTACTGCCTTTGTTTTGTTTTCCACTTGACCTTTTGAAACGCACGGAGAAATCCCTGTCTACCTCCAACAACCTGAGTCAGAATTTACAGGAGAGACACTTTATCCGAGAATCTGACCCAGTCCGGCCCGAGGCACTGTGTGTGTGCAGAGAGAGAGAGAGAGAGAGTCCTATCATGCCTGTGTGCTGAAGGTAAGGGTTATTCCAGTCAAGCACTTAGGTCACTGAGGGGGTTGTACTTGTCGGTTCTTGTCAAACGTGGCAGCTTTTTCTATCTCTCTTTCTCCCTTTCTTCCCCTATTCTTCCTGCCAGCCCGCTTTTCTTTTCTTTCTGTCTTAGTCTCTTTCCATCTTTCCTCTCCCTTTGAGTCCTGCTCCAGTAGACCTGCAGGTTTTAATGGCTCTGTGAAACAGTATAAAAGCAGCGGGTGCACTGAGTCATTTTAGCCTGAGGACTCAGACTGACTCTGTTTGTCTTTCTGTTGCAGCTGTCACTCTGCAGCCCTCCACATTCACAGCTTCACTTAAACGCCAAAATAAAGAGATAAAATGGTCGTGGTCATTTCATTGTGTGTGGAATAGCCCTCGCCTGCATCCTCGTATCAATCAGTTAAATGAGGTGCTCAGACAGGAGCACAGCACGGCAGTAATAATGGAGTCGATTCTAGAGTTGATGGTCAGAAGACAAGCTGAGAGCTCACTGTGCTATGGTCAGCTACATCATTAAACACACGCATGCACTCAGCTCGGAACGCATCTAATTTAACAAAATTGCAAGAATAATAATGACTGATGTTGGCTAGACACATTTTATCACATCATATCCTTCCAGAATTTGGTGCAGTCTGTACTGGACTGGTGAACTTTTCCCCTCATGAATGCACACAGACAGTTCTTAAGTTGTTTTGTATTAAACTTTGTGTACTTATCAAAACTTGTGATTCATTATCCCTAGACCTTAGTCAGAGAAGTGCCATATTAAATTTTTGACAGCAATGAAAACTAAGCTGAGGGTTAGTACAGTGTGTTCAATGGATTGTGCGACTGTTCAGCTGACGAAACAACTTTTCGAAAGACAGAGACTGCAGTTTTGAATGTTGTGAGTTGTGAACATTGTATGTAATCTAGGAGCTTTATACAGCACATCCCATTGTACAGACTTTAACTCTATCTTATTGCATCCTGGGAAAATTCAATATGGCGTCTGCCCTGATTAAAGTACATGTAAATTATTAGAATGGCAATAACAAGCAGCCTAACTGACTGTTTTTTTTGCATGTTACAGCTAAAATAACTGGGAGAGAAGCCTTCAAGCTAAAAATGGAAGCGCCCATTCTCACTTTAAAAATAAGGTAGATGCACTTGGGTGAACTCCAATGGTAGTGTCATCTTAAATGGAACACTTAAATGTGTTTTACTGCACTGTAGTATTTGACATTTTCCATTTGAAGAGAATGACATTTAAAAGAAACCTGATGTGTTGCCACTGGCTTTAGCCTGCTTTAGCATTTCAAGAAAAATATTCAGAAGCAAAATAATATTCTAACCATTTATGAGCATTTAAAAATAATGTTTTCACATTATACAAAAGTGATTATGATAGTTTTCTAAAACAATCTAAAATAGATAAATTCATAATCGTTGTTGTGAAAATAATTGTGAAAATAACCGGTGACCATAGCGATCGTTCCAATTAAAAGATGGAGACGTCCGTAAAGCTGGAAAGACTTTTCACAGCTGATACCAGTTCAGAGAGTTCAGAGTTCCTTCGAGTTCGAGATTGGTAAAATAATCCATGTGACATCAGGGGTTAAACCATACTTTTACGAACATTCTTTTTCTACATTTAATTATACTTTGATTTGAATGAAAACAACGGATTCGTGTTGTGCGGCTGACACAGAAGATGAGTTGAATATAGTCATTTTTTTTTATTTCTTTGCATACAGAAAGTATTCTCATAGCTTCCTAAAATTACGGTTGAACCCCTGATGTCACATGGATTATTTTACAGATCTTCTTGCTATGTTTCTGGACTTTGATCGTGTTTCTTACATTGCTGTCTATGGGAGGGTCAGAGAGCTCTCACCTCTCACAATGGATCAAAAATATTTTAGTTTGTGTTCCAAAGATGAACGGAGGTGTTATGGGTTTGAATCGACATGAGGGTGAGTAATTAATGACAACATTTTCATTTTGGGTGGAGTAACCCTTTAACAGACCTCACACAGATGCTTTAGAGACTTAGGAATACAGAAAGACAGCCTCTCTCTCTCTATTTACATCAACAAAGCATTCATTTCCCAACTTAAAAGCGATCCACCAGAGCATGGCAGCAGAGAGAGATGAAATGCTGTCCTCATTCATTCTACTCTGTTGTTGCAATGGCCCGTGTCATGTTTGACTGGATCAGTTTGGGCCAAAGCAGACTGCAGTGATTTGAATTGAGCTGTGTGTGTCAGCCAGAAAGACCAGGGGATGCTTCCCTGCATAAGAGAGGACAGACTGTGCATTTGAAGAGAGAAAATAAAAGGATCATAAGAGGCATTAAATTGTTATGAGACATCTATCAAATGTGTCCTTGGACACATTTAGTGGTACGATTAGCATTTGGTTGTATCACCCTATTGTTTTCTAGAAAGACATTTTAATGTAGACAGGTCTTTTCTCTGCCACTCGTAAACCGCAATGCTATTTTGAGTCAGTTTCTGGTTGTGTTTGGCCTATTCATGCAAATGACTTGCATTAGTGCATCTAATCTATGTGTGTCAGTGGAATGTAAAGCTTCTCTCTGTCTGTCCTGAACTTGAGGACACTTTTGATGAACACTGGGAGTCTTACTACAAACCCATTAGAAATTCTCCTGCTGGTTTAAATCCAATAATTTGTGCTCATCTTCTGCAGATCAGCAGTGGGTTTTCCTGCAGCTGCCTGCTGTTTCAGAGGCAGATTCATTATCTGTTGTTTGGACAGGGATTATGCTGATCAGGGCAGCTTAAGGCCCCAGATATAAAGACTCTTAATAAAATTCATCAGTCGAGCTGAAATGCCATATTATTTCATGCCACGCGAACATACGTTTCCATAAAAACTCATTGCACACTGTTGAAATGCAACTCGAAAGCACAACTGCTGAGATTCCTCTCTCTCTCTCTCTCTCTCTTTCTCTTTTTGTAATACGCTTCAGTCCTCCATCTTCACACAGAGCCTGACTGCTTTCTGCCTCAACATATGTTGCATTAGTGAAACATAAACTGCATTCTGTAATGCTGAGTCCTCTATGTCAAAGCATCTGACAGGAGTGATAAAGAATGAAAGACATAATTGCTCAAAACTGTGTTATGTGTAAAGAAGTGAGAAGAATTTGTCATTATGAAAACAAAGATGCTGTTAATGTTACCTAGAGGGGTTTTTATGTTGCAGTTACTCAGATAATGAACTGCTTAAACCGTTGCTGTTTTTAATGTCTTTAAATTCAAATGAGCTGATGACTCATATCATTTTGTGAAATCACTGCTTGACTAAACATTTTACTCCAAACAAAGGTGTCAGCCACATCTCTAATGGGCATTTACACAACAATATTTTCAACTAAAAACTGAAAACTTTTTATGCACTTTGGCCATTGGCCAATTGGCTATTGGGGGGTTTCAAAGATCAAATTTTTGCAAATGATAATGTTATCACCTCCATGTAAAAAAAAAAAAAAAAAAATTCTGAAAACTGTGATGTTATGAGGAATGCATATGTGCACGCAGGCAAAGCTTTTCAAAAACACAAAGGAAAAACATTTTCATTTGTAGTACAATCATTATCATAAAAATACCCTAAAAGTAGTGATGTATCTCTGAATTATCTGGACAACAATACTCTGTTGGCTATAAAGCAGCAGTTCGTTTTTAGAACAATTTAGGAGTAATGCCTAATGAAAATTCAGCTTTGCCATATCAGGAACATAATACAATTTAAAATGTATTAAAAAAGGAAAGTTATTAAATTGTAATAATTTTCTTACTGTATTCTCTGATTGAACGAATGTTGTCTGGGTGAGCATAAGGGACGTCTTGCTGACACCAAACATTAGAAAGGTTGTGTATTTTAAAAGAAAATCTTTATATATATATATATATATATATATATATATATATATATATATATATATATATATATATATATATATATATATATATAAAGATTTTCTTTTAAAATAGTTTTTATCTTACTTTTTAACATTAAACTTCTTTTTCTAAAAATCATACGTTTTTGGCTTAATAGTTCTGTATGTACAAATTAATATTGACTGAGATAAATACTGTAAAACTGTTGCACATTATGTTAACAAAAATAACCTTGTTATGAAGTTATGACCTAGTTATTCTTAGAGCTTTTTTAAATCTGTGAAAATTTCACAGTTTGAGGCTTTGATGACCTTGAGCTTTAAATCTTAGAATTTGTCATTGTTAAAAGTGTAATTACATTTTGGAAACATTCCAGTTAATTTTTTAAAATATATTTTTAAAGTATAGGTTATATGTTTTATTTGAACTAAAACTGTTTTAAATATATAACTTGATTCTTTTAATTAATTGTGTGCATTTGAATCAGAATGAATCAGAATCAGAATGAGCTTTATTGCCAGGTATGTTTACACATACGAGGAATTTGTTTTCGTGACAGAAGCTCCACAGTACAACAGAATGACAGCGACAGAACATAAAACACATAATAAAGAATATAAAAATACAAAAAATACAAACAAGTAGATAAGAAATGACAATATACAAATTGACAATTGTAGGCAGGTATATTACAAAAATGCAGTTATGTATGTACATGTATATTATGTGCAAAATTTAAGTGTATACTAAGTATGTGTGTTAGATAAATTAAGTGTCTGTGTATATAAATATAAAGTGTGTTCAGTGTGTTCAGTGTGTATCAGCTGTTCATAAGATGGATTGCCTGAGGACTACCCTCTGTAGTCTTCTGAGGTCCGATTTAGAAGCTGAGCTGAACCAGACAGTTACTGAAGTGCAGAGGCCGGATTCGATGATGGTGGAGTAGAACTGTTTCAGCAGCTCCTGTGGCAAGTTAAATTTCCTCAGCTGGCGAAGGAAGTACAACCTCTGCTGGGCCTTTTTCACAATGGAGTCAATGTGAATGTCCCACTTCAGGTCCTGAGAGATAGTGGTGCCGAGGAACCTGAATGACTCCACTGCAGTCACAGTGCTGTTCATGATTGTGAGTGGGGGGAGTGCAGGGGGGTTTCTCCTGAAGTCCACAATCATCTCCACTGTTTTGAGTGTGTTAAGCTCCAGGTTGTTGAGAGAAACAACCTGTCAGTCATCTTGGACCCGTATATGTATATGTATATGTGTATACGTATTCCTGATTGTAACCAAGAACAAAGACAGGCAGACAGTATTTCTCCTCTTTTGACCTTTCTTCCCTGGCTTAAAATAACATTTTAAGATTTTATTTGTTTCTAAGGGTTATGCATTTGGCACTTCATTACATTACTGACTTTCTCATATTGTTCATGCTGTGGCCATACACTTTACAGCATGCTACTCCAAATAATGTCAGATTTTACTACTGTTTTTTTTTTTAATTCCATCTCAAGACATGTCTTTTCTCTCTTGAAACTATGCAAGTACAGTAGAGATATTTTTGTTGTTTACATTTTATGACTAATTCATAATACTGTATATTGTGCTTTGCATGCCATGCCAGCTCTACTGCTTTGGTCTGTTGATCTTAAAGTACAGCACTTTGGTCAATATTTATTACTTATAATTGTACCTTAGAAGTGGTTTTAGAAGAACTGCAATGTTCCTGTATGTGAATGCTGGGATTTTTGTTAAATTTGATCTGAACTAAATGTGTCATGATAGTAGACAATCACAGTATGCTTAAACAACACATTGACCACTGCTTAAACACCAATATGCATGTGAATTTAATAACTGCTTGACCCTATACGCAGTGATAACCTCCACTATATTATTTCTGAGATCAGACATGGAAAATGAGGAATTTTGTCATTGCTGTCAATATTCTGGGTAGGTCTGGCATGAATGATTCTCTCAAGGTCATGCCGAAGCATCTCAATTGTTTTGAAGGCGTTCTGTTATTGAATCACTCCTGTGTTTTGTTCGTTGTCCTGTTGCATCAGCCAGCTTCAGTTGAGCTTCACTTGGCATTCACTGAGCATTCTGTGTTGTGCTCTTGCAGTTTGCAGCCCGCCCACTTTATAGGGACAGCAACAGTGCTGAACTTTATTTATAGACTATTTTTCTTACAGTGGACCAAAGAACATCAAGACTTTCACTACCCTGTACCTTTTCTTTGATCCATGGTTCAATTCAAGAAGTGCTTCTCGTGCATAGCAAAATCATATCATTGCTTGTGTTATTTAAGCAGAATTTATTTGTCTACTTTTAGGACTTGGTAGAAAAACAGACTGATAACAAATGAGTGTAGTGTAGTGTCTACAATTGTATTTGATTCCATAAAGCACTGACACATGACTGACCTCCACGATCAAAATTCTCTTCTATCCACTACCAGCACATGATCCTGAGTACTATCATTCATTCTGCTGACCGCGGTTGACACTGCGCTTGTTAAAGTGATACTGGAATTCAACACTGGTTTCCTGCCAGTACAGCACCAAAGGGAAATCTCATTTTTCACAGTATATCCAGTTTTTTTTTTACTTCACAGAGTTGGGGCACCCAGATCCAAGACACGCTCAGTCATAACTACAGTCTCAAACACACTTAGAAACCAACGTCATCAACCGTACAACATGTAGCGTATTTCCATCTGTGAATGCTGGTGTGTTTTTCCACTTTGGCATTTTCCGTTTTCTTGTGTCTTGAGAGAATCTGTTTGCCTGTGAGGGCAGCTTTCACCCAGAATAACAGAACTCCAGCTAATTGCTGCCTGTGCCCTCAGGCTCCGGGAAAAGAGAGAGAATGAAGTAACAGAATGAAGAACAGGTGAATAGAGTAAGAGTGAGAGGGAGAGAAGTATAAAGAAAGGAAGCAGATTGTTTCTGCAAAAATATTAATGAAAAGTGGGAATAGGAAAGCAGAGTGGGTGGAACATGATCAATACAGTGTCATGACACCAGTCTGGAGGAAAGAGTCAGTGACGCTCACTCTGAGGGGGAGGAAATGAGTTTTGGGCTCTGCTGAAAGAAAAACAACCAATGCTCCAGTGTTGTGTTTACTAAAATATACCAGCTCTTCTCTAAATGAGGTCTGATTCATCTTAATATTTAAGCAGAGTTATGGACTGGCTAAGTAAAGACTGAAATATGCTTGATTAAATATTGATAGACAAACAGTCTCTGATGCAGTCATTGTTTTACTTATGGATGATGAAATGCTGAAATAGAACCTATGCTTATTCAAATTAATTAATGGTTCATGGGGAAAATACTCATTGTTGCTGCTCAAAACAACAAAACAGAAAGGTAGAGTTTACAATTTCCGTTTATTTATTTATTTAATCATTATATGTGGCTTTACATACAGTTTATAACTACCAAGGACTGTGAAGCTCCAAAATGAACAAAATACATGAGTCCAAGTGACTTATGAAATCTCAGGTAGAATATGTGCATTTCCATAAAACTGGTAAAATTTCTACATATTCCTTTGCCCTTGTATGTTTGTTTGTCATCCGAAAAATTAAAATTCTTTCATCATTTACTCACCTACATGTTGTTTCATATATGTATGATGGGATGATGGTAACCTACAAAATTGGAGCCAGTTGATTTCCACTGTTTTCAACAAAAAACACTGTTCTGTCAAAAAAAAAGTTCTGTCAAATGAATTAATCGCATTCAAAAGAAAAGTTTTTGTTTACATATTTGCATGTACTATATATATTTGTTATGCATATATAAATACACACACATGCATGTCTATATTTAAGAAAAAGGCTACGTTTATACAGTGTTAAATATATTTTTACATAATATAAAGTATATGTATATACAGTAAATATATACATGTAAATACATGTAAATATTTGTAAAATATATACTGTATGTGTATGTATTTAAATATAAATAATAAATATACATAGTACATGCATATATTATGTAAACAAGAACTTTTACTTTGGATGTGATTAATTGTGATTAATTATTTGGCACTAACTATTTTGTGTTACACTGAAGAAAGTCATGCTGTTTTGGGAACAACATGAGGGTAAGTAAATTATGGCACAATTTTAAGTTTTGAGTGAATTTACCCCTTTAAATATCAAATTTGTAAAATATATATTTTTTAATTAATTTGATTATGTGCAAGGCACTTTCAGCTCTGTTTAAAGTCGGCATTAAAGGGAAGTAGCAATTGTCTTTTTTTTCTCTACTGTGACGTCTATCCGAGCGAAATGGAATCTGAAATGAGAGGGTGGGACTTGATTTCGTCCTTCTGGAATTGATTGGATCGTAGGAAGATGGGGCGATGCTAACAAAATGGAGGCAGATCTTGAATGCCAGTTAGCAGTTAGTTGCTGGGGATTTCTCTCCACTGGATTCACAGACGACGAAATGATTTGTTTATTTATTGAGGACAATCAAAGGCACATGATCATGCGTGACAGAGAGTCTTCCTGAATGACAGATCATGTCTTCCATCTGGTTAAGTTGTATTTATAAAAAATAAATAGTTTGCGCTGTCCTAAGAGTAATGTTGTGGTAATATCCTAATATCCTTTACATTTATAAGGGTAGTGTACTCCCCCATGGCTTGCGTCTGGTCAATACATTGATTTCTATAAAGTGAAGCATCAGCTTCAGTTTCCCCGTTGTTTTTCCCAGCGTTTACCCCTCACTCACTAGCTCCGCCCTTGCGCCATAACTCATGACCAGGAGAGAAGATGAGTCGTTTTGAGGGGGAGGGTATGGAATTACATTTGTTTCAATAATAATAATAATGAAACTTTTTCAGAAAATATCAAAAATATGCCATTACAAAAGAAGAAAAAAACAATGAAAACGGAAAAAATTAACTCAGTCGCACAAATTTAACAGGCTCTTCAAATATACTTCATTCTTTGTTAATGTTTTTCAAAGATTCGTTTTAAGCCCGCCCCCATGAGAGGTTTGTGTCAAAACACCAAACGAAAAACTGCGAAACGTAAGCGAAATCTGTAGCAAAGAATTCAGAATCTACGATTAGAAGACTCTCTGCCACTAATCGTGGATTCTGAATTCTTTGCTACAGATTTCGCTTACGTTTCGCAGTTTTTCGTTTGGTGTTTTGACACAAACCTCTCATGGGGGCGGGCTTAACAGTGATCTACTCTGATTGGATAGTGAGCTTTTGATGGACAGGTGCTCTCTGACCGGGAAGTACAGACGCCACCCAGTGGCGCACGCATATTGGAAAGCTCTCGTACAGAGAGAAAAGTGTACAGATTAATTATTTATAATAAACACCAAAATATTCCATAAAAAAATAAGAATTTTCGATTTTGATTTCATGGTGACTTTAACATATTTCAATCCATTTCTCAAATTTCGCTCCCAAATCAGCATTGGAAAATGAATTTTTACCGGGTCCTACTCATCATGCTCTCAGTCTCAGTCTGTTCTCAGTCTTCTGAAGTCATGTGGTTGGTAAATTAAATTTATTATAAATCATTTGTTTGCTACACACAGAAAAAAACAATGCCATTTTGATATCATGATGTTGATGTACTATTTTTTAAAATCACAATGACGGAAGTAGTGACAGATATATTCTTCCATATTGTGATGAACATCTAAGTGAAATGATCACAATGGAAAAACTGTGGTGCAGATTAGATGGAAGCAGATCTGAATGTAAGCTTGTAGTCCATTGTAAGCCTATCCGTTCACTGGAAGATTAAGAAAAAAAAATTAAAAAACGAATTGTTCACATTAAGAACAAAAACATGCATTTAAAAAGTAGACTTGAAATTTTCTTTAGCCCTACATGTTAACTTTAAGGTGAAGATAATCAGTGAATAACCATTTCCTCCATATTACTTTTTCTGCCACAATTTTCCAAATGTTCATGCTTTGAACTGTATTTCTAAAGAGTTTTAGGAAGCCTGCCCACTCTCATTCCCACATCTGAGGCTCAAAAATCCATGAGGTGTGACCGTGAGTGTGTTTATGTGTATGTCAGACTCAGGAGGACATGACAGGTTCCTGACAGCACTGGGACACCGCTACTATTTTGAATACATATTTATTTCAAGCTTTGTTGGTATGAAAGACGAAAAGACACAAACAAAATCAAACATGGTGAAGGTCTGGTCCTGGCAACTTGGCGGGAAGGGAGCTGTGTGTGTGTGTGTGTGCGTGTGTGTGTGTGTGAGTGTGTGTCAGACTGCTGCTTACAGAGTTTGACACAAGGACCGCTGCTGACACCACTCTCTGTCAGCCGAGTAGGTGCTGAGGCATGCAATGGTGTTTCTGTGAGTGTGCACGTCTATTTATGTATTTCTTCTCCCACTTCCTGTCTGTCAGACATTACTGTGGGGTGTGGAAATGCCCACCTGATTCACTGTCTGAGACGGTCATTTCAAGGTGTGTGTGTGTGTGAATGTTTACTCCTCTCACCCGTTCTGAGTCAGTTATGGCAACCTTACCAGGCAGACAAAATTATCCAGCTCCTCAGGACCTCCTCTTGTAGGTCTGGTGACAGGTCTCTTAACTGTTATCCAGTTAAGAATGAATCATGGCCTTGTCCTGCTTAAAAATGATTTATGTCAGCAAAGGATAGCTACTCTCAGAACTGTTGATTTCACATTCAAGAGGGAAAACTTTGTCCTCAATCAATAGTCAATTAATAATCTGCTCATCACATTTTCCAACTTGCCAACATCCATCATCAAAACCTCAGACGACAAGTAAAGTTGATGACATGATGAAATGTGTTTGGCAAACACCTCTTCATTGTGCAGGTGAGCAGAGGGAGAGAGAGAACAGGAGATGAATGGAAAACTCCACTCTTACCCACAGACGGCTGACCTTGCCGACTGTTTAACTCATTTCTGTTTTTTTGTTTGCTTACAGAATGAGGCTTAATGCTTCTTGAATAGTTGTGTACGTCTTCCTATTTATAGTTCTTCCACTGACAAGAAGTATGAAGTTCATCTACTAGTTATAATTATAAATGCAAATGCATATTTTGGTAAATACTGTAAGATTTATCCCTCAAAACAGAAAGAAACCATTATAATGTCAAATATAATATAATATAATTCATATAATGTTCAACAAGTGTTGAAATTGTACCAAATCTCTTGGTTTTACAAGGTGACCTTGGGTTGATTTTTGAAAACAAATACATTTTGCCTCAGTGAAATGTATTTATTAAGTACAATAGAATCATCTGCCAGTGATAGAGTTCTTACTCCTGACAGAAAACTGTCTGGGCTCAAATTTTACAGTAGTGCACCTAATTTATCCTTTTGTAATCAACTAAAATCACAGCTCTAATTTGGTTTCATTTGATCTCGAAGCAGTGGTGAACTCAGCCTTTGCTGTGGCAGCCTCATGTAAACATAGTCATGCACTAACTACTTGATGTTAGTTACCTATAAAAATCCTGCTTTTAAACATGACTGTTCAACAGAAAGACAAAAAGAGTAACTCATGACCCACATGAACCACTTGGTGTGTTTCAAACTGTCAGAAAATCAATTTCAGATCAATGATTAAACAAAGAACAATCACATCATGTCAGTCCAATAATTTAACCTTTTTGTCTAAATCTACATTCATAGTAATATCTTAATCTCGTGACCCAAGAGATTGGAGTGTGAATGTTTAAGTGTGTGTGAGTACTTCATCCCTATTCTTTTTTCATACTTAGCTCCTTTAATGTCACTGAATGGGAACGGACGTGAAGTAAACACAGTATTTTGAAGCAGAGTGGACATGATGTGCTCGGACAAGTAGAGGACCACAGAGAAATGCTCTATTCAGAAGCTATACAATACAGCTTTCATTCAGTGCAAAAGCTTTGACAGACATTCTCCACAGTCTCCGAGCTTTCTTGTGAGGTTACTGCATGAAAAGCCTCTCTAAAAAGACACTCTATTTGTGAAAAATAAAGGAATTCTGGACCAACGTACAGACCCTCAGGCAAGTTGATATGACCAGAGCAAACAGCAACACTTTTGTCTAGTTTGAAAAGATTCTGTCAGTACGATGAAGGGAAAGTAGCTCCTAGCTCTTTAGCCTTGGCATACTCTAATGGAGAACTCGTTTGTGTGTGTGTGTGTATGTGTGTATGTGTGTGTGTGTGTGTGTGTGTGTACTCTTGTTTTTGTGACATATCAGGACTGAACTCTGTATAATGACATTGGTATGACACAGGTATTATAAGGAGAGGGTGACTTATGAGGACATAACCCATGTCCCCATTTTTCAAAACGCTTATAAATCATACAGAAGAGGTTTTTTTTTGAGAAAAAGTAAAAATGCACAAAGTTTCCTGTTAGGGTTAGGTGTAGGGTTGGTGTAGGGCCATAGAATATACAGTTTGTACAGTATAAAAACCATTACGCCTATGGGATGAACCCACTTTTCACAAAAACAAACGTGTGTGTGTCACATCAACAAGGATATTTTAACTGGCCGTCGGCAGATTATTTTATCATTTATATTATTTTAAGTTTTCACAGTGTATTTTTAAAACCAAATGCTTTTTTGTTCAGAAAGCTTTCTTTTGATGTAATCGTGATATAATCAGAAAATTTAAATGTGTTTAATTGCCGAAAATCTGTGCAAATTAACACAAAATCAATGAAATCAAAAGGTTTTGTCACTCATTGGCTATTTTGTGTTTTAACAAAATGTTATGCATTATGAAAGAATCTTCCATGAACAGGCAGAAATAAGGCCACACATTCTTGTTCTTCCTCATTTCTGACAAATACAGCAACAGAAAAAACATCTCCAGCTCTGCAGAATGAAACCGCTTACATTTGCTGGTGTCTTCAATCCGTTCCCTCAAAAACGTCCACACTGACACAAAACATGAAAAGAAACACTGTCCTATTCAAAGCTGTCAAACCCACATCGAATTGTAATCTCGTTTCTATTGTCTGTCTAGCTGATGTTTCTGTCTTGTCCCCATTCTCACCCGATGCCGCTATTGTTGCAAGTTCATTTCACTTCAGAGCTGTTTTACAGTGTCTGAGGTCCACCTCTTTGAAACTCTAAATCGCGGAGGCCTGCAACAAGAAATGTGCTTTAAATAGCACACCAACCATCTTCAGTCAACCCTTTCCTAATCTGCAAATTTAGAGGGAGGGGTGGGGAAAAACAAATACCTTGTCACACGCTGAAGTGATCTGAACAAATGCAGTAAATGGCAGCAATCATGGCAGCCTCATCAGAGCAGACTTTTTTATTTTCCTCTCGCAACGAAAGTGGCACTCTGTAATTACCAGGACAGCAGATGCACAGATAGGAACCTATGCTGTAATTTTACCCAATTTAGACAGCAGCCTGCCAGAGACCTGCAATTTCTTTCTCATTTAGCTTTATGTTAATGCATCAGAGCAGCGCACGCTTAAAGAGCAAAATGTTCTGCTTTACACACACGCACACACCTACACTCTTCACATGTGATAGATGAAATAGTACTTTTTTCTTTAGCTGAATTGCTGGGTTCTCTTTGGAAAAACATCACTTCGACAAGAATGTAAGAACTTCCAAGGAATTTTTTTTTATGTAGAATGTGAGCTGGCAGAGAGGGCAATCAGAAGTGAACAGCATTGATGGTGGCATGTGTCTTATGAAAAATCAGGGTCCATTGGGTGATCATTCAGGGGTGTGTGCATGTGCGACAGCACTGAAAGCTACTCTCAGGGCTGGACTATGGATAGGGGGCCAATGCTCAGGGGCCTAAAAAGCCTTAGACTGCCAGTGGAAACTTTACACTGGGGCCGTCAGTTGCTATTTATAATGTAAGCCTATCAAAAATGTGTTTCCTAATTTATTCTGTTTTTAGCCAACTGCCCTTGTTGCTTAGAGTAAGATGAGAGGTCTGCTGCTAGAGGCAAAGTGGGCCCTGGGGCTTCATCACTTCATGATCTGCCTCTGGCTGCTTTGGGTATGTGACTGAGGGTCAGAAATGGTATGAGAAGTGTCCCTCTGGCCTTGACCCCATGTGACTCCAGACACACTTGGGAAACTGAAACAATGGATTACATAGAGAGAAACTGTGTTGTGTATCAAACGTCAGTTAATAGTTTGAATATATCTGAAGATTGAATATTTGTCTCTCCACACATGGAGAAAAAAACATCACAATTGATAAATAAGAGAAGATATTAAATTGTTTGCTATTGGTATTCATTTTTTTTTTCTTCTTTTTTAATGTTTTTAAAGTCCCGGTAATGCTTTGTTAACATTAATTAAATACATTGGTTAACATGAACTAATAAAATAGTACAAAAAATATTTTAAAGCATTAATTAATCTTAGTAAATGTTAATTTCAACATGCATTAATACAGTACATTATTGAAATCAGAAGCTGTATCTGTTAATGTTATTTGACCTGAACTAACATGAACTAACAATGAACAGTTGTATTTTATCAGCTAAAGATTAATAAATACTGTAACAAGTGCATTAGTTACACATTAACAAACATTAACCAATGAAAAATTTTTGTAAAGTGGTACTGAAGTGTCTTATGCTCATCAATCATTTATTTGACCGATTATACAGCAAAAGCATTGATAATGTTAAATACTGTAGTATTACAATTTCAAATAAGTTTTATTATATTTTGATAGAATAAAATGAAATTTATTCTTGTTGTGGTAGAGCTAAAATTTCAGAAGCCATTACTTTAAGTCTTCAGTGTAACGTGATCCTGAGAATCTTTTCTTTTTATTATCGATGTTATGTTGAGAACGGTGTATTCCGCTTAAAATTTGTTGCCACACTGCCAATGAAGCTATTGCCACTAACAACAACAACAAAAAATTGTTTTTGTGGTACTTAAAATGTTGGATGGATTTTGATCAAACATAAGTGATGTCCAAAAGTCCTTGTTGAAAACCACTGCTTTAGTGGACTGCGCACTCGGTGGCCATAAGAACATTCTCCCTCATATGAACGTTGCCCCAATTCTTTTCTACCTGAACACAGCAAGGGTGCCAGCGGGTGTGTGGACACGTAGCTAAGAAAACATTTCATATTTCACTGTTTAAACGTAATTCTAACACGGTGGCCTGCTCATTAGGAGATCGCAATTAATCTCCATTCACTTTTAAAAAATTGGACAGGCAGCTCGCATTGATCCCTGGAGCCTCTAAGTCTCGACTTGGGAAAATTTAATATCCCCAATGGAGAGCGAGAGAGGGAGAAAGAGAATGTTCATGATTTGTTAGACAAGGTTGCGGAGAGAACCTGATCTAACCCCATTTAAAGACGCTCTCATTAATCAGAGCATAAATCCAGCACGCTCAGGCTGCAGACAGTGTTAGCGGTGTCACATTTTAAAGGACAACATTCCCCTCTGAGCAGAATCAGAGTTATTTGAGGTTCAAGCATGAATCGAAGGCTTAGAGATTACAGCTCATTAAAGCAACCAAACTGGGCCTGTGATGCATGACGTACTGAAGGGGTTTTGCTTGCTTTTGGAGAACATTTGTGATGGTGGATAATTTAGAGCATGGCTTGAGAGACTAATTTGATACCATGTTAAGAAGGCAAATTGCTGTGCATCGCATAGCATGTAGCGTAAATCCACGAATCTGCTAACAGATGCTTAGATCTGTGCCTTAAAGACAGCTACATTTATCCAGAGGAGAAGTTAATTTGCACATAGGCATGCAGGGAAGAATGTTTTCTCGAAATTTGGCAAATTTCGAAAATACTTCCCACTTCGTCCCAGGGTTTCTGATGTATTCGGTGGGATTATAGATGCAGGATGGATGTGTGTTTGTGAGCAAGAGTGTGTCTGCGTGAAGCTCTGCCTGCCTGCATGGTTGGCCGTATTGAAGATAAGCTGCTTTTCTTGATAGCGTTCTATCCTGCTTTAATTACCGAACTCCTGAGGCTGTGGACGGCTGGTCTGCAGTCTGTAAAAACAGGAGTGGCTCTGCACTCTAATCTCAGGACTAAAGACACACTGAACTGCACTGGCCCACTGTACTGAACTGCCCGAAAAACTGCTATGCAGCTGACTTGATTCCTTAACCAGCTGAGTCCTCGCTATGCCCTGCCTTACAAATGTTAATCATGTCCTAAATCATTCCCTCAAAGAATATATAATGCAATATATAATGTCTTTTAATGCAAGTCTAAGAGAATCAATATGTTTTTTTTTTTAAATGTCATGGAAATTATAAAATAAAAAAAATTCTCAAATAAATGCTTGTTTATTTTTGTCATAACCAAATGTGTTGCATTTGGTAGTCATATAAAGCTCTGATTTATCCACCATTACAAATGTTCTCAAAAACATAAAAAACTATTTTAACAATGTCCTTACTACGTTTCAGGGCCTTGAACATGTCATTAGAAGATTTGGAACAACATGAGGGTGAGTAATTAATGAAGGAATTTAAATTTTTAGGTGATCACTTCAAAGAAAAATGGCACATCCAGTAAAATGCTCTGGATGTCGTACTTCATTCCAGTCCACAAAAGAATAAAGTCCAATCAATTTTCACTGCATTTTAAGCATATTTTATTGATAATCACACAGTTTATGAGTTAACATCTGTAACCAAGGGGGCAGAACTTAGCAAAGTGCCAGTTCACACAAATCATTGAAACAATGTGAGCTATCTCTGTCAGAATTGGTAGCAAACTCTTTTCTATTAGCTTGTTTGTATTGCATCAAATGCAATTCTCTGTCTGGGGAAGTCTGGTGAAACAGGAAGTTTGGGTGCCACTCGTCAAAGGACTTGTGTAATTTTTAAAAAGCTTAAAAAGATTTTTGCTGTGTCACATCTGAATCTTCAATGATACAACTCAGTATTCAGTGGTTTTGCTCCATTTAAGACAAAGATTATTAATTTGAAATGTGTATATCTGCTAGAAGTGAACTCAATGCATACTTTTAAAGCAAACTTTGATGTGCTTTTATTCAGAGGCATGTGGAGTAAAACATTTCTGCTAGCAAAGATCTTTAGGGGATATTTTAAGGAAGAGGAAGAGCACTTAGATCGTTCGCTCTCTCTCTCTCTCTCTCTCTCTCTCTCTCTCTCTCTCTCTCTCTCTCTCTCTCTGTGTGTGTGTGTGTGTGTGTGTGTGTTTCAGCGAGCTACATTACTGTTGCCTCATGGTTGTCATATGACAATGAGGGGTTGCGGTTTCTACCCTCTGGAGAATTTCTCTCAATTCAGTTTTTTTCTCTCAGCTAGTCTTTTATTCAGTTTACCTCTGACTCCCTTATCCATTTACACTTGCATGCACTAAAACACTTTGTCTCACTTACTTTTCTGTCAAGAATTTTGACATTTTCATTTCTGCAGCTTTCCCTTTGACTATCAGCCTCCTCCATTCAGCCTCCTCCATCTAGTGGCCTGTAACGCCTCAATCTCACAGAAGACTTTCATCTTTTGCCCCCCAAAAATCCTTCTTTTCAGTCATGTTCATGTTCGTATTTCAGCTTTGTGTCTCTGAAACACTCACAGTGCTCATGCATAAACAAACTCTTCCTTTGTGCACATATGGCTATTTTGATTCCTTTTACAGTCATAACCCAAAAGACCATAAGGTCACAAGGTCATGTTTGTTTTGTGCCCACAGTGATTTGCCCCAATTACCCACTGCCAAACAGGATGCCACCCTCATGACCTCTGTCCGCTTTAGAGCTGCCAGTGGATTGGTTGTTGCCAGGCAACCATTAATAAATTGGATCTCAGGTTGTGTCTGTGAAAGGTGCAAAATAAATTTTTAAGTGTGTCTCTAAATTTTGGGTTATACAGCAGCTCATTGATTGCCACTTTTTTCTGACATGTTTTCTGAAATTATTATTTTTCATTTGAAAGCCACTTTTATCCAAAGTGACTTAGAGTGCATTCAGCATATACAAGTTCTAATTGAATATAATTTAATTAAACTTTAATGGTTTTTGAGGAAATCTAAATGTAGCTTTCAAACTATTTTATATTACTAAGTATGTACAAATGAATTTCTCTGAGCCCATGCACAGCTCAACTAAAGGTCTGGATCAATCATTCTCAACTAGTGGGTTGCAACCTAAAATATTTTATGTCATAGGGTAGTAAACAGCAGGAAAACATGTTGCCTAAGCTGCAAGAAAATGCAACTACATTCATGCATTTGTGTTAGAATTTGTGTTAGTATTTTAGAATTGTATTATTATTTATATATTTACCAACACTATGTAAAATAGGGCTGTTGCAGTGAAGGAATTTGCCTTGCGGTAATTTTGAGTGTCTCAGTATGTGGTATTATCACCATGTTTGTCCATCTGCCTCTTGAGGATTGGCCACAAATTCTCAATGGTATTAAGGTCTGGGGAGTTTCTGGCCATGGACCCAAAATTTCGAAGTTTTGTTTCCCGAGCCACTTAGTTATAACTTTTGCCTTATGGAATGGATGGATGTTTTTGTGCCATTCTTTAATCATGTCATTCCAAACAATCAGAGAGGGGATTCATCAGTGAAAATGACTTTACCCCAGTCCTCAGCAATCCAAATGCCTGTACCTTTTGGAGAATATCAGTCTGTCCCTGATGTTTATCCTGGAGAGAAGTGGGTTCTTTGCTACCCTTTTTGACACCAGGCCAACCTCCAAAAGACTTCACCTCACTGTTTGTGCAGATGTCCTCACACCTGCCTGCTGCCATTCCTGAGCAAGCTCTGCACTGCTGGTGCTCGTGATGGGGAGAACTGAACTTGTACTTCCTCATCTCTGTTTACTTCAACAGTAGTTGAACATCTGGACTCCAGACATGGTGTGGACCAGATGGAGAGTTAAAATTAGGAGCGCCCTGGTAACCATTACCCGGGTAACAGGGTGAGTGTTTAGTACAGCACTATAGAGCTGCGGTTGAAGCAGACATGGTGTCATGATGCTCAGCTCTGTGGTTGATTTGGTTCAGCCATCAGCATCAGGAGCCTGTCAGGCAGCAGGAAATTACTAACATTAGCGAGGAAGGTTTCCATGTGACCCTCACAGTGACATTGCTGGATATTGATTACATCTGTGGGAGGAGAGAGAGATTCTGTAGGACATGTCATATCATATGACAGTTATAAAATCTGATGTTTTGTGTGAGTGTTGGCAGTCTTTGCAATCTCATATGTAAGACATGTGTGCCATGTCTGCTGTTAATTCAAAGGAGTTCTGTGCATGTGTAACGGGTACCGTGGCAACAGTTCATTTTAAACTGTAACCATTTTTTTCTACACTCACTGAGCAAAAACATTTCCAACCAATGGTGGGGAACTAACATACAGTGAGCTAAACATCTCTGTTAACATTGCAATCTGAAAAAAAAAATATCTTCATGGACATCTGTGCATGGGAAAGTGTGTGTGTTGAGCTAACTTGCTCTCTAACGTAATGTGCACGTTATCAGTCGGCCATTACTCTGTCGGACTTTGCCTTCTCATCTCAAACTTGTTTAAAACAAAATCAGAAACTGACCCTAATAAAAATTATTTCACTAAATCAGATCACTCATATCCCACGTACATTTCAGCAGGGCTAAATTCTAACTCTGAGTTGTTTTTGTACATTTACTAACCTGTAAAACAGGAGAGAAAGGAGGAGACAGTGTATCAGTTTCGAGCTCTCTGCAGTAATGAGAAACTCATAACTCACATAGCTACAGTAAACCCGTCACCCGACGCTGCCCCTGCTGGCCTGGAGCAAACACTACACAATTAAATTTTAAGTAGGAAAATCAAAAAATAGAAACCCTTGAGATACTTTTTAAAAAAAAAAAAATACAATAACTTGTGTTCAAATAAAAGACAATAATTGTGAATATTCTTAAAACACAAATACAACACTTTTGTGGTCGTCATACATGTTTTTCTTATCTCTCTAGAGCTTAAGTTCCATTGTGAGTGGAACTTGAGCTGTACGAACAGCTGCACCTATATGAAGTCAAATATATATATATATATATATATATATATATATATATATCAAAGGAAAGACCTTTTTTATGCCATGATTGGAGGAAAAAGATCCTGATTGGTATGATAGTAAATGATATAGTGATACTGCAGAATTTACCCACAATTTTATATAAAATCCAAGTACATTTAAAAAAATGACTTATTCAATTTCTATCTCAGTGTAGAAATTTTAATAATCATCATTGCCATATCAATATTATGCACCACAGGTTCTTACCCCAAAAGTGCAACATTAAATGAGTCACGAACTGAGAAACCAAAATTTCATTTTTGACATTTGACGAGGTCATTGGGCTATAAAAACATCCTGAAAGTTTCAGAACTAACTTTCTTGTTAGTCTAAAACATTTTATATAAAAGCCAGTCTGGCAAAATGACAGCTTGTGGAGTGTGTCACTTTATGATGTAATAATGTGGCTAAACACTGCATCTGCATAAAAAGATCAACGCCTGCTACTACATCTTTGCCTGTTTAGTCCCACCCACCGGTTCAAACATGTAGTGTAAAATAACAAGACGTGAACGCAGGTTTGCACAGAAACCAAGCGATAAAGATGCTCTGAAGACAACAAAACGCTGTCTTTGCCTTGACTTCCTTCTGATCCCACCCAACATTAGGAAAGAGTGAATTAACTTTTATTTTTAATGACGTTCCAGATGTGTCAGTAAAGACTTGGTCCTTTGTTCACTTCATTTCACTGCGGATTTGTTTAAAAACAAGGCAAAATTTGACACAGGAGTTTCAGAAAGATCGAAACTAAAATACAATGCTGTGACAACTATGTTGGATCTGGCAGTCATGTCACAACACAAGTGTGTGTAACGTGATCACTATTACTTTGTCTGTTAAACAGATCTTTTTATATGATTTATATGCATTTTAAATCTAAATCACTGCTGCATGCATCTGCTGTCAAACATACACAATTGTTAACCAATCACAGCTGTGGGTGTTTACTTCCAAATCTACAATCTACCACGCCTATTCAAAGAGAGTGTTCTGATGAGGGGGTTACAAACAGGACAGAATAGCTTTATAGTTTATAGAATAGCAGAATAGTTTTTTAAATCTGGTAACTTTTCCAGTGCACAGCAATGTCAGCATTTTTTTCTTTTCCTATTCATTGTTTTAGAGATAAACATCCAAAGGAGTCATTTAGCCCTGTTGTGCACTATACAATCATGTACATCTCATTCTGCTTAGTCTGGAATGGTGCAGAGCTGCTTTATTAACAATGATGGGAGAGAGACATGGGAACAAGAGGCTGTCCAAGACTGATTTTATTTTTATTAATCTATATTTCCTCTGTCAGAGCTGTAACTGTAGGTCTGAGCTGTTGTCAGGGCACAGAGCAGTTGACACATCTGGTATTGTGTTCCTCTCTATGGGGCGAAATCAGTCAATAGTGCTCACCGAATATTACACAGTAAAACCCCCATAGACAACCATTTATTATGGATTCTCTCTCTCTCATTTTCCTTTCAACCTTCTCAATTGTCTCTATTGTATGTAGGTCTCTGTGATATTGATTATGATGTCAGGAGTAGAGTCACTTAATGCCATTATTGTCCACAATAATCACAGTGAACTGAAGTCTTCATCTCACCATTTGGAAGTAAAATCATGAAACAGTGTGACATACTACGACATACTAGTATTTACAACTGTTTTTAAAATGTTTTTCATCCATTTTGGAGCATGACAGCCCCCGTCACTATAATTCTGTTGTATCGAAAAAAGAGCAGCATGAACATTATTCAAAACGTCTCCTTTTGTGTTTCACAGAAGTATGAAAGTCATATGGGTTAAATTGACCAATCAGAGTTAAGTATTACAGACAACTTTGTAATGAAACAACTGATTAATGAAAATACATACTGATATTTTTGTCATTTGAGGAGGGACTGTGGGTTTAGTTTTTTGTCTGGATGTGAATGTTTTCTAGGAAGAAAGTGAGAAGCTTGTGAACCTTTAGGGGGTTTTTTTGTTTTTGTTTTTTTTGCTGACAATTTTTCCCCAGAGGCTCCCCAGTCTAAGTAATAAGGACACAAATTTCACAAGAGTGCTGAACAGACTCTACCTGAACAAAATGTAGAAATGCTACAATATACAGTTTCTGATCCGTGAACAGTGGGCTGGAAATGGTAGCCATAGCAATGCTGATTCCTCCAGACAACTTGATATGTAAACATATAAAAATATGTTTACATGTCAAGTTTTTTTGGTTACAATTTATTTTTTTCTGAAACCAGAATCAGATTTAACTCAACTATGTTCATGCTGTAACTTTTTTGTTGCAGTTGCATGTTTTAAAGGCATCTCTCTTATAAAAGTTCTTATAAAATGAATGTGTATGTCTCCAAAGCACCTTTTGGCCAGAGCTCGGGAGGGCTGTTCTGTGTATCAGGCTCTCCAGAGCATCATGAACACTACATTCTGTCTGGAAACACATGATGGGAAAACAAGATGTCTGAAATGAGTCCCTTTGTATTCAGAACTACCCACAAGCCCTAACCACCAAGAGTTTTATGTGGTTTATTGTGTCATGAATTAAAGGTCATCTAGGACCGAGGAGTCACACCCACAGAAAGGGACAGTTTGAAAATCCCCAGGCTCTGTTACTGTTGCTATAGACCTTTTTTTTTTCTTTGACCACATCAGAAGCGAGTTAAAGGGACAGTTCATCCAAATTGTCTCAATTTACTCACCCTTATGTTTTCAAATTCTTTCTCACTTCCTTAGCTACACAAAAAGAAAAGTTTTTGAAGAACTGTACTTGTCACTCTTTTCTAAGCAAATACAATGAAAAGCTTGCAACTGGAAACATAAAAGGACCGAAAGCAACAAACTTATCATAAAACTGTTCCATACAATATATTTGAGTCTTCTGAAGTCAATACCTACACCACCATTCAAAAGTTTAGAGTTAGTATGATTTCTTCAAATATTTTCGAAAGAAGTCTGTTAAAGTCACCAAGGCCTTTATTTGTTGAAGAATGCAGTACAATAATAATATTGAGATATTGTTACAATTTAAAATAATGGTTTTCTATTTTAATACATCTTTAAAAGCATTTATTCCTCTTATGGCAAAGCTAGATTTTTCAACAGCCACTCCAGTCTTCAGTGTCATAGATTTTTGAGACATAATTGTAAATGGCAATCTTTTTTTAACATTGGCATATACAAGTTCATGAGATACAGTACGTGATGTCTGATTCATAGACAGATCATTCTTCTGAGTCAGTTATTTTCAATGAATTGAGACATTTTGTAAAAGTGATGTGAATGATTCGTACATGAATCACACTGATTTGTTTTTTTCTGAATTTAATCTGGTTAATGGACCCATGGAGAAGAAGATTATGGGTGAATAACAACTTACGTTTGTGAAGACAGAGCACAACAACTGCATTTCTGACACTAGTTTGATTCGTTTTTGTCTTATTTTTAAGTTAGGAATCTCTAGTTCCCATTTATTCTGCAAAATATCTCCTTTTGTGTTCTATGTAAGCAAACAAAGTGATATGACATAAATGAGTAAATCATGACAGAGTTTTTGTTTTTTGAATAATGTATCCTATTAAATAAAACTGAAATAGCTTCCAAACCATCCTCGCCACATGCTGGTTCATACCAAACTCGTTAGTTAGACATAAATCCTCTTTGCATAGACTAAATCACAATAGTGCTGGTCATGGGCAGATGACCCCGCTGTGTGTTACTGAAAGAGAACAGAACACACACTACACACCATGTGTCTCTCTCGGCACGCCGCCTCTCTTCTCGCTCCCTTCTCCCCATTCCCACACTCCTTTCATTTCTCCCTCTCTCTTCTCACACCTAGACGTCTCCTTCGTTCGGCATTCCTCCGATGTCCACTCAGAGATTACTCTCCCCTCGCATATGTGAGCACAGAGAGGGGTTCTGCCTCTCTTCAGTTCTCCCGTCCTCTAATCTCCTTTTCCTCCCTCACATTCATCCTGCGCTTTCCACTTCCCTCCTCTCCCATCCTCCTGGTGTGAGTGAGTTGGGATGGCTGTAATGTGTCAGTGTTACCCAGCATGCCTTTGGCAGTGCTGACAGCACTCGCTCCGGCCAACAAACAGGAACAGGAAGGATTCCTGAGACCCGGCCAGACCGTCCACTCTGAGGGAGTGCATCCGTTCACTTACCCCATGCTTCTTCCCTTCTGTCTGCCTGGCTCTCTCTCTCTCAAATGTGCTTTCCACATGAAAGAGCCACACATTTTTATTTTTTAACTTGAATCTGGTGTTTTTCTTGATCAAAAAGAAAGTAAATTCTTATCTTGCGATTGGGTGCGTGTCAGAGATTGTGTGCCCCTGAAAGTATGAGAGTGAGGGGAGAAATTGAAAATCCATGTCCATGTCTGAGAAAACAATAACTTTTATCAAGAGCTTACATGGTGTCTGGACATGTCTGACAGGCGCGCACAGTGCCTCTCACTAAGAGCCAATATCACAGCCCCTGAGATTAGCAGTCTCAACCGCAGGCAGAATATGTGTTGCGATCGATAGAAATGTCATCTTCTGCAATCCTTTATTTCTTTCTTTGGTACGATTCAATTGGTCATTTCTACTCCTCTTCAGCTGTTCTTTATCTTAGCTCTTTGTCTGTAAGTGTAGCGGAGCTTTGGGGTGAATAAAGGCCTTCTGTA
Organism: Carassius carassius; assembly: GCF_963082965.1. Lineage (NCBI taxonomy): Eukaryota > Metazoa > Chordata > Actinopteri > Cypriniformes > Cyprinidae > Carassius > Carassius carassius. The sequence continues at coordinate 14,204,471 of NC_081786.1, forward strand.
GTGAATCCATGTGTTTTTGTAAGAAAAATATTCATATTTCAAATGTAATAAACACTTTTCTCTCACTTCCATTATTTGTCATACACAGAAGCCGCTCCAGCAGATGACGTAGTCAAAAGTTTACATCATATTACAGAATATGCATAATGTCATTAAAACAAGTTCATTATTATTTAGACTGGGCTGATGAAGCTTCATTTAACAGATGTTTACATTTAGTCTGCTAGTCAGAATCATAGCTGATTAAATAGAAATAAATAGTGGTCCATGTTTGCATGTGATAGTGTTTCATGAGTACTGAATTTGTCCTGAACAGTTCAACTGGCCACTTTTCTTCAGAAAAATCCTCCAGGTCCTGCACTTTGTCAGGTTTTCCAGCATCTTTTGCATACAGTACTTGAAACCTTTCCAGCACTGAACGTATGATTTCCGATCCATCTTTTCATACTGAGGACAACTGAGGGACTCATACACAACTATTTCAAAAGGTAAACACATCTACTGATGCTCAAGTAAGCAACAATTTTTGTTTCTTTCTAAGATTATTTTATTTTTAACCAGTTTAATTATTTACTTGAAGATCATTTAGATAGTTTTCTCTATTTAAATGATATTGCAGTCCTGCTGAATTTGCAGACCAGTTAAATGTTTGCAGTCTTGCATTTGCTAAAAAAAAAAATGAATAAAAAAGAGTTTTGTTGATGGCTTGCTATGTTTGTGGCTTTGTTGACAAAAAGAAGACCCCTAGCATTTAAAATATATATCCATTAAGTGTATATAGATGTTTACTGAGACATGAGTGGACGTTTACGGAGATTTAACTGCTTTGTGGAAACTTTAATGCTCATGCACAGGGATGTAGCGTATGTGGATTTACCTGTGAGTGAATTAACATTTCCGTCCGTGTCTGGGAGTTTATCGCGTTACACCTGAGAAGAGATGATGCCAACTCCTCAGAGGACCTCAGATGATGCTAACCCTGAAACAACATACAGAACTAACAAATATTGCTACTTACTATGCAATCACATAATAACTGCTGTTAATAGTGTTCATCGTCTGGTTGACTACGTCTTGTATTAATTTTATGTACATAAACTGACAGTCACCTCTTATAAGCTACTACTAAATATTGTAGAAACTTAATTTTCTGTAAAGTTGCTTTGCAATGATTTGTATCATAAAAAGCGCTATACGAATAAACTTGAATTAAATTGAATTGAACTGAATTGAATAGTGACCGGAAAACTGACGTGCATAGATTCCATTTCTGTCCGTGTCAAGAAACTAGAATCGACAGGGCACATACACGAAAACTGACGGAAAAGTTCCGTTTATGGGCTCGTGCGCTGACGTGAACAGTCCGGAAACGCGCCTTTTCATGCAGTATGATACATTGTTGGCACATGACCTCATTATATATATATGTGCGTGAGTCATGCCTACTTATCATTTATAAAATTGGCCTTGACTCTTGGTTGCCTCATTAAATAAAAGATAAAAAGACATGATAAAAATCATGACTGATATTACTTCTGGTTCACTGGTCACATGGAAATGGAAGGTCATGGTAAGTGCATGCATTATGGGACACACTATGTAGGTCAAATGTAATAGATCATCTGGGTGTCCCATGCATAAAGAAAATTATTATAGAATATGTATATACTACAGTATGTATATACTTTTTCATAAGAGTGGGGGTGACTTTTTTTTTTTGCTATAACAAACTTGTTTTGTTGCTTGATATTGCAAACTGACATTTGTTATATTATATGACTTTATTATCATACTCGTAAACACACTGGTTTTAGGCCAAATACCTTTACTCTTTATACTGCACTGTACTCTATTTATTCATCCACTGTATATCTGATATTGGATGTCCCACACATTCACAGAAAAAATATTATTTCCACATTAAATATAAGGTGGATATACAGAAATTATTTTAATATTTTTCACTGTATACTAAATACAGAGCAGTATACATTGTAATAAAGGCAATATTTTAAATTTTGTATTAAAATGTCTAAACTTTTGGCACTCCAACCATGAAAAAAAACAAAAATCTGTAATAAAAAAAATCTAGTCACACTTGAAATGAAAGAGCATTAAACTGCTCTGCTGTATACTGCACAATCTTCCTGACTGAGTCTCTCTGTTTAACCCCCTTTCCACATTTGCCCCCTCTGTCTCTTTCTCATTTGTTTTTCTCTCTCAGGTGGTAGTTATCTGTCCAAGTGCTGTAATATTTCACCTCCAGACTGTTTAATGCTGCTATTAGGTCTAAAATCATGTTTTCACACAGTGATGCCATTTTTCTAGAGAGGTTATGTCTGGACTTTTTAGCCATAACCATTTTTCTCTGTTTCATTCTAACCGTCTTTCATACATACTAAACAAGATTCAGTCCTAGCCCTTCATTTACATAGGGTTACCCTACTGAAAAAATAAATATCTTTAACTGGTCTGAGGTAGTTCTTAGATGCTTTAGCTGATTGGCAAGCTGGACAAATTCCCTAAACACCTCTAAATCCAGCAAACCAGATGAGCAAACGCCCTAAGAATAATTAACCTCAAATTCAGAAGAATCCAGTTTTGTCCTGTCTGACGTCAGAGATGTGTTTATTTTGAGCAGGATTGTGTGGTCAGGCCAGCATGAAGTAATGAAGTTAGCACTGTGTGGACTCTTAGCTGTGTGGGGAATCATGCCACCTGCTGTCTGTCCAATATCGCCCCTCTTCTGTGTGAAATATTGATAAAGAGGTTCAATTAAAGGAGAAGATAATCAAGAAGAAATCTAAACATACAGAGAACATCATAACAATGTGACACCATAGGGGTAAATCCCGGGGGGGACGGGGGACAGGACCACCCCCCATCTGATGGTTGTCCCCCCTTAAGTCCAGTGAGAGAGACGTCAATAGTTATGGAACTCCAGTAAGTAAGGCTGTCGGCTATTTTATTCACTTAAACATCTGATGAGGTGATTATTTTATCTTTAATACATGACGCCAATGTATTTTTCGATGAGTCCCCCTGTGTTAGTAACAATAATGTTACCTGCTTAATGGAAAGGGTTGCCAAGTGTTCACAATAAAACCTGCCCAATTGCTACTCAAAACTAGCCCAAACTAACTGCGTTTCGAGTGGGGTCCACCGGTAAAAATTGGGTTTCGGGGGCTAAAATACACATTATTGGGGTCGCCTCAACCCGCGGCTGAGGACTTGGCAACACTGTGACGGATAGTAATGTCTACAACGGACACGAGCGTGACCACAACAGCTTGACGTTGTCTAATTTGGCACGGTCTCCCTGCTGCACTAGTAGTACGGCTTTCCTCTGTGTATACATATCCTTACAAGTAAAATTTTAGCTGGATTACTTGTGTCCCCTTTCAAAAATTGCTCTTGAGAAATTTTATGTTTATTGTCCCCCCCAACTGTTAGATGAAATTTACGCCACTGTGTGACGCTAATGCAAAGCCGAGCTAAAATAAAAAAGACTATTAATGTGAATGTGAACTTTTCAATTCTGCAAAAAAGAAATAATACTGTGCATGTAATTCCATTCATTTTATGGGCAAATCTCTTCTTCTTTTGAGAGTGGCTTTTTCATGCTGCAAGCTGTTTTTAAGCTCACAGTTCACCAAAATAAATGCCGGTTGAGGTTAAATCATTGGGAAAATTGCTCTCATAGCGGGAAGCGCTTTGCAAAATGTCATTTCCAGTCTATTTCAGAGCTGTGTGCGTCACCCCGCTCTCTCTCTCTCTCTATCTCTCTCTCTCTCTTACCTCTTTCCATATAAGATTTTTTTATATTAGTGTGTGTTTTACATGTGTGTTGGTTCGTGGTAAGGCTTGCATGCACATGGCTTCCTGGCCTCTGACCTCTGGTTAGTCGTGCATTGTGTAATGTGCATCTGTCTCCTGTTAGCACACTGCTGCTGCTGGGTTGCCAGCGCACAAACACACACACATTCACACAAACACACAGAAGATGGGCATGAACATTAAGTCACTTGTTCCTCTTGATTTGCAGAATGGCTTACTGGGAGCCATGAAACTGATTGGCTCTTTTTGGCATCCCTCTGAACAGCATTTCTGGCAGGTCACAATGCACTTCCGTAGAGACTGAGGACACAGATCTGTGTCTATAGATCTATTCCAAAACATACTGAGCAGCTTCACTGCATGATGTCTACATAGACAGCTGCCTAATGTTTATGCAAGCGCATGAGTGACAGATGATGTTCATTTTTTAGGCAGCATCATTGCTCTGTACGTATAGTTCGAAGTTAGTATGTTGCTAATGTACAGATTGATAAAATAGACAAAAATATTGGTTAAAATGTTCTACACCACAGTTTAATGCAATTTGAACTATTTACAATTGTATTATTAATTGCTTTATTCATATACATTTTTTTTACATTATTTGTTAACTGTTTGTTCATATTTTATCTTTTAGAATTATTTTTAGTACTGAATGAAATGTATATATATAGCCATATTTTTTTTATTCCTGGACACTTTTATATCATTTTATATGAACATTTTAAAATTGATATTAATAGCAGTTTATTTATTATTTTAAGATTATAATGAAATGTATGAATATCATTGGTTTATTTATATTTTATCTCGTAGTTTTAGCACTGATTGAAATTCCATGTTTATTTTAGTGTGTCACTTGTGGTTTTTATGTTTGTGAAATTTGCAATCAATTTCTGAGTTTTTTTTTCCAGTGTTAACAGTTTTTCCAGCGTATATATAGATACAAGAACAAAGAAATGATTATATTCGTTGTAAAATATTATTTTGTGTGCAACTTTGTGTGTAAAGCACAGTATATGGTAATGTTTATACAAATACTATTATATTTAACTCCACAGTTTTGTATCCGTTAGGACTGGCTTCGCCACGAAGGATGATGCCTTCAGTTTAGCTTCTGAATCATTTCCTCTGCATTCTGACAATTAAATTTAATGCTTATGAGCATCACATGGTTTCTCATTCCCCTCACGCTGCTCTGAGATCCACCAGCCAGTCAACCTCAACAGAGGGTTCCTACGCATTTATAGAGGCAAACATACTCTCCTGAGGAGAAAACTAGAGATGGTGGCATTTATTTCCTTGAGACAAACTGTAAATAAAACCCACTCATTCATTTCAAAATGAGTGTAAGACCAGTTAAAACCAGCCATGTGTTGATTTGAGTTTCTGCAGCCTTCAGGCCTGGCTGGGCTTCATATTTTAGACTGGTTTCACTTGTCACGACTTAGAGAGGCATTTTGAAATGCATCACCCTCCATTATAAATGATGAAGTCGAATCTGAATAATGAATTGTGGTGCCTTTGCCATCTGCAATGAGAGAGAGAGAGAGAAAGAGCATTAAAAGGAAATCTGAAGTCTGTGGTTGGTGTAGTTGATGAAAGAGGAAAAACTGTGTGTGAAAAGCACAAAAGAGCTCAATTTGAAGAGCAGATGGGGATACATTTTCCTCCTCACACTGTTTTTCATAAGCACAATGGAAATGATATAAACAAGAACCAAACTTCATCAAGCGAAATGGAGCTGCATGAAGTGAAAGACACCTGCACATCTTCCTGAACCTCAGTGGGAGTAATAACTCTCAGGTGGTGACAGTAGTGTGGTGTATTGCTTGAGTGTCTGGATTGTAAGCTTTCATACACTGTTCTACATATTATTACATTACAGGTATGACAAAAAAAGAGAGAAAGAATGTGAGCTTCTCTTTCACATTGTTTTACAGTAGGAGCATAGTACAAGGTATATAAGGTAAACTTAATGCTCAGCACTAGATTTTTTAAATCGCTGGAAACTGATTAACTTCTTTAAGCTAAACTCTGTAACTTTTAGCGGTTACACCATAAAAACGTTTCTTGTGAAAGAACATTGTTTTGCTTGTACTCTGCTTCTCTGTGTGGATGAATGTGGTTTGAGGCATTGGTGTTCCCCAGTAAAAAAAGTAATATATTTAAAATAAATTTATTTCATCCTATATAGTTCAAAACTATTATCATATTTATTGATTACATATCGCTCACGACTTACTGATAATTATAAGGATTAAATAAAACTTTATTTGTTGTACTACTTGTGCACAATGCATATTTCTTAATATTAAGCATAAGTTTTAATGCGACTATTGATGAGGTTTGATGATCCTTGAATAATACGGAAAATATATTTAAAGTGAACCTAAAGCATTATTGCAGTAGTTCCACTTTAGCACATCATTCATTCAGTCTATCTTTATTTGGACTGTGCATGAAGCGCAAAATTAGTTGTTCCAATTCCTCCTTGGTCAATTTTTCTTGTTTGTTGTGATGTCAAACTTTCAGGTTTATGCTATCATGCTGCTCACAGCTGAGCTACTCTTTTTTTATGTTTTTGATGTGACACACAAATAGCATACTATGTATGCAACATACTATGAAATTTGTCCCAAGATCTCTATAACATTAATTATTAATATATTGATTGAAGTATATTTGAGTGAAGAGATTATAATTTTTTGTGTGTGTTTGTGTCTGTTTGTGTTTTTTTACACTCAATCATTAATAATATTTTTTTATTTATTAAAAAAGCTGCATTGTTTAGCTTTGAATCCGAGGAATATGACGAATCTCATTGGACTCAAAGAGCTGATGCTGGACTGTGTTTCCCAGCATGAATAAATCATCCAAATTACAACCTCGTTATTTACTCGATTATGTGCGCTGTTGTTGCAGTATTTGTTGTATCCTTTGAGTCATGTGTCATGTGGTGTTCATCTCTTCTCTTAATAATGACATTTTGATCGTTACCATCATTGTGTTTTGTGTGGAATATTAAAGACCATGTATGCCGTTGCTAAAATTCGTATTATTATATGCATGTCTCTGAATCTTAAGGTAAAACCTTATCTTACTAGTGATTATTTTTTGTTTCATGTATTGTTTTCCTGTATTTGATCTATCGATTGATCAATATCCAGCTCTTCTCATCAATCAATGATATTCCTTAGTGCCTCTCTGTTCTAGCTTGTACTGTTGTAAAAAATGTTTGAAACGTTGTATTACTACAAGCACCTCTCGTATTTATTTCCTCTCTATGATGAATCACTCATGTTCCTGATTTGCAAGTCACTTTGGATAAAAACGTCCATATTGATGCCTTTATCCATGAATATAATTGCATTTAAGATAAATGTTTTAAACCCATAATTATTATTTAGATGTTTGTATATCATGTGCTCATTCTAGTGTTTCTAATTCAATGAGATCTGGGGTCTCGATCTGTGTTGACACATCGATTATGCAGCAGAATATTGATTGAGCCACAGTCAAACCACTGCAGATCCCCTTACATATCCATATTTGGTCACACAGTTTAGTCTCTAATCAGACAGAAGAAGAAAAACCCAGTAATTCTGCACCGATTTTAATCATTTGAATTATTGACCATGTGTATGTACTTTGACACTACAGGTTTGCATTCTTTATACACATCTAGTTGTAGTTTTTAATTAGTTTTTACAAAACATCAGCCAGAGGTGTAATTTCATCCACATGTGAGTTCCACCCTTGGTTTTGTCTCCCTCTCCTTGTGTATCTGTTATTGGGTTTGTACTCTTATTTTAGCTGAGGAAATCAGATCCATGTGGTTGGCTCAGTGAGACATTTTAAGACTGAATTATAGCACTGCAGAGCCGCAAGTCTTTTCAAATCGTTTTTATCGTTTCTACTGTCTTACTGAGGAATCTCACGTCCATTTAACAGACACTCAGACCTTTTAACTGTGTCTGCGGTGAACCTGGGATTCATTGTTTGTTCACACATACACTTGATCAGTGTTGAGGAAGAAACTTTGTTACTGTATTTTCCAAAACTTCTTATTTTAAAGCAGTTCAACTATATTCAAGCTACTCTTCTTCTTCTTTGTTTTTTCTTTCTTTTTTTAAGTAGGTAGACACAGTCCACTTAAAAACTAGTAAAGAAAAAAAAAATTAAGCTACAGTATATAAAAGTATATAAACATAATTCAGAGCTGTTTTTCTCTGTCTTAAAAATAATGCAGGATTTTGAATAAATTAATTTTGATTTAATCTCTGTTAGGTTATAATATATAACCTGAAACATAAATGAACACTAAATCAACATTGTAAACATAACCACTGATGAATAGCTGTGTTTAACAAAATATTTTGCTATGAAAGAGGCCAAATGCATAAGGACTCATATAGCTACTGTAAATGTTTTATTTGTGAAGCAATTCACTCAAAAGCATAGGTCTTTTCAATGCTATATGAGAGAGTTGAGGCGTTTGAACCCACTTTTGAATTCTTAAGACAGACCAGATGTCACAGTGGTCTTCTCTTTTCCTCTAACTGTGAGCTGCAAAGCTTTCACATCGGAAGAGCTCATTTGCCAATCACTAACACCTGTGCATCTGAAATAACACCAGTGTCCTCTCCTTCCCTACACAGACAGAAGTCTCTATGGCTTCTTCAGTCTCTGAGCTCATCACTGCTGTGTGAGGAATTCATATATGAACCGCGAGATGGCAAAAATGAAATATATGCTTTTAGCTTGTGTGTGTGTTTTCATGTGTGGGTGTGCAGGGTTCAAAATTAATGCCTGCCAAACTTCTTAAACTAGCAAAAATTGGCTTTGGTTACAAACTAAAGGCCATTTGGCTGGTATTTTTTATTATAAACTGCAACATAGTGCATGGATTAAATCATAAGAAAGTGCAATTTTTTGTTTGTTTTGTTGTTATTTTATTTTTACAAATATTTTTAAAAAACTATAATGTATTTTTCTATAATATTATAATTGCTAATATTCTAATCATTGCATTTATTCAATTATAATTTTATATTTGATGTAGTGAATTCAGTTAAATTTATAGCAAAAACTATCTTACTTCTACACATCTGATTCAGCAAGGGTGATTGGATATTTATATCTTATTTTTAACATAAAACATGCACACACACACACACACACACACATATATATATATATATATATATATATATATATATATATATATATATGTTATAATTATATATATATATTATTATTATTATTATCTATTTATTTTTATATCATGCCTGCTGATACTCTAATCATTCAATTGATTCACCATAGGCATACATTTTATGGTTGACGTACAGAATTAAGTTTCTTCATTTGAAGCATGAATCTTTCCTGTCTTCAATCAGTACTTTGATTTTACTGAGCACAGCAAGAGGGATATTTATATCATATTTATGAACATAATAAAATGTGCCTTTAAATACATGCATGTTCATGTAAATGAAGGCCACATTCATTCCCTAAAGCACTAAAACAGTTTAATGTATTCACACACACACAAACGAACACACACCTCACTTGCTTCTCTCTGTGTTCCCCCAGACAACAGATCCAGCATCCCACACCAGATGCTTCACAATTACCCACAATTCCCCTAGAATTGTTCCTGCCTCATTGAGTCTTCAGCCAAAGTCAGGCAGCTGCAACTCGTCAAAGCACACACATACACACACTACAGGGCACAGCCTGATGTGACCGCCCCGCCCGACCCCATCTGTTATGGTCGGGATGATGTCATCCTTCTCCCATCAGGTAAGATACACCAAAAAACTTTTTTTTTTTATATTTTATGATCTTCTTTCAGCTAAACTGTATTTTATGGACTTTTATGTGCTTAAGGGCTTAAAAATTAGCCAACACTTGATCCATGATCCATCCATATACAGTACAGACCAAAAGTTTGGACACACCTTCTCATTCAAAGAGTTTTCTTTATTTTCATGACTATGAAAATTGTAGAGTCACACTGAAGGCATCAAAACTATGAATTAACACATGTGAAATTATATATGGAATTATATACATAACAAAAAAGTGTGAAACAACTGAAAATATGTCATATTTTAGGTTCTTCAACGTAGCCACCTTTTGCTTTGATTAGTGCTTTGCACACTCTTGGCATTCTCTTGATGAGCTTCAAGAGGTAGTCACCTGAAATGGTCTTCCAACAGTCTTGAAGGAGTTCCCCGAGAGATGCTTAGCACTTGTTGGCCCTTTTGCCTTCTGTCTGCGGTCCAGCTCACCCCTAAACCATCTCGATTGGGTTCAGGTCCGGTGACTGTGGAGGCCAGGTCATCTGGCGCAGCACCCCATCACTCTCCTTCTTGGTCAAATAGCCCTTGATGCCTTCAGTGTGACTCTACAATTTTCATAGTCATGAAAATAAAGAAAACTCTTTGAATGAGAAGGTGTGTCCAAACTTTTGGTCTGTACTGTATCAAAAGGTGACAGGATAAACTTTAGTATAACATTTCTGTCAGTTGAAAAGAACGAATGACAAAAAAGACAGTATTGTTACAGAGTGTTATTTTAAGGATATAGATGTAGATGTCAGAGATCTGCCCTTCTGCACATACAGTATGACTCATTTATTTACTGCTACAAAAGTGCCTTCATTCTAGTCCAGCTAAAAAGGGCAAGTGGCCAACAAAATGCACAAAACCCGACAGTCAGTGTGACGAGAGAGAGAGAGAGAGAGAGAGAGAGAGAGAGAGAGAGAGAGTAGAATAAAGGGAATGTGATAGAGGCAGGAAAAGGACAGAAGTAACTTAATTACATACTCAATAATAAAGGAGACAGGGATGAGTGTGGAGGAGAGAAGGTAAGGATGGACAAAATGTACTTCTCAGTCAGAAAGGCCTTAGACTTCAGCAAAATGTTTTCGGTAATAGTTTTGTGCCTTGGAGCATTGTAAATTTTAATGAATGATAAAAAACCAATTATCAGTAGTCACATTTTAATACATGAACCAGCCAGCTGACCTTTTCATAGGGAGCCAAGAAAATGGCCCTCCAGCAAATTTGTTGTTTTTTATCCTTCTGTCTTTGCTTCTCATTTAAAATACATTTATTTTTAGTTTTCCCTCACTTTTTAACTTTTTTTCTTAAGCAGACATATTTACTCATCTGAGTATGAGTGATTAATTAAAATTTCATTAAATTAAATGTAGTGAAAACATCAAATCTCATATGTACTTTTCAATTAATTTTCTTATTAAGACCGGAATTATAATGACTAAAATTATGATTTTACTTTACTCTGTAGCTAAATATTTACAAGAATAATAATTATAATTATATATATATATATATATATATATATATATATATATACACATACAGTATATATACAGTATACACACACACACACACACTCACTCACTGGCCACTTTATTAGGTACACCTTACTAGTGCCGAGTTGGACCCCATTTTTCTTTCAATACTGGCTTGATTATTCATGGCATAGATTCAACAAGGTCTTGGAAACATTCCTCAGAGATTTTGGTCCATATTGGCATGATAGCATCACGCTGCAGTTGCTGCAGATTTGTCGGCTGCACATCCATGATGCGAATCTCCCGTTCCACCACATCCCAAAGCTTCTCTGTAGTTGAGTAAAGTGAACTCATTAGCCAAGTTGAGCTCAAACTCACATTCAGTTAGCAGCGAGTGTTTGAATTAACTTGATCCGATGTGGATTATAGTGACCATACAAGGCAGAAATATTTATAAGCGATGCAAAAGACTTTGCAAGCTAGGCATTAACGTTACCATAGTAAACATGGTATATGTGAAATCTGACGTCAGCTTCTTATTCTCTATCACAATCGTGTATTTATTTAGTAACATAAGTCTCGTCTTGAGAGTTTATAATAATATAATATAATAATGGTTATTTGAGTTACTGTTGCCTTTCTATCATCTCTAACCAGTCTGCCCATTCTCCTCTGACCTCTGACATCAACAAGGCATTTTCGTCCACACAACTGTTGCTCACTGGATATTTTCTCTTTTTCAGACCATTCTCTGTAAACCCTAGAGATGTTTATGTGTGAAAATCCCAGTAGATCAGCAGTTTTTGAAATACTCAGACCAGCTGTCTGGCACCAACAACCATTCCACATTCAAAGTCACTTAAATCCCTTTTCGTCCTCATTCTGATGCTTGGTTTGAACTTCAAGTCAACTGCAAGTCGTCTTCACCACATCGAGATGCCTAAATGCATTGAGTTGCATATATATATGTTTAATTGTGTTAAATTCCAACCCTCTATGCTATATTTGACCGTTAACTGTCTATTTACATACTGTATTGACCAATATATGTATATGATTCATCCAGTAACTATATTTTGACTGTATGGGAGAGTGCTATTGCACTTTAAATCAGCATGTGGAAACTTGAATTTCCTCTTCACTACTGAAAAAGACTTTTGCAAAATTCAGTGTTTCCATGAAATTGAGTCTCTCTCTCTCTTCCTTCTCTTGCCAACTCTCTCTTAACCCTTAGAAGGTTTCAATTACATACTTGTCCCTGAAGTTTTACTTAGTTTCATCTATTTAACATGAAGGCCACATCTTTGCACTTCCATGCAGCTTTTTCCAGTTTCACAAAGGATTGCTAAGATCTGAAACATCCTGGGATTGCTTCAGGTGTGGGGCTATTCTACTCTGTTTCAGAGAGACATGCTAGATGTGAGACAGGTGAATTGATTCAGAAGAAACAGACAGGTTTGAAAAGAATCACTTTAAGTACGGATTCTGAAGGACAATCGTATTCTTATCTGGGAACAAATGAACAAAAGAGAAAAGCTTCTTAAGTCCTTTTCTTGAGAAATACCTTCCTATATTTATTGCATCAAGACAAACACACGGCGAAAGAGTCTGGTTTTCTATCCTGGCAGCAGTGTGTAAATCCTGTTGCATGGCCTTCTAACCATCTAAAATGTGATGGTAGTGTGAGATTGGAACTCACTATAACTGCTACTATATATGTGCAGTGAATGTGAAGTGAATATGTGAAGTAAGCACAGTCAAAACCCGCAAAACAAAAGACTCCAACATTCCCATAAAGACTCAATGAAAGTCTTATCTCAAAGAAAGATAACTGTCTTATTAAAAACCAAGGAGATAAACATGCTGGCTGCCAAATACGGCAACTTCCTGTCCATCTCCTAATGAGCTGTCATAAAGATGACTGATTGCACTGGGAACAATGAAATCTTTCATATCTGAGCTGAGAGGTCTTTTGTTCAACCCCAGTTGCATTTGGGAGACCTCCAGAACGACAGGCTTTTGTCAGCATAAAAGAGGAAGGCCTGATTAGACACGCCAGGGATGTGAAATTTCTCTAATGAAAAGACTATTGTAGAATATTGTCTTGATACAACAGTGGGACGGATATTGCAGTCGTTTTTCTCACAAAAGCTCAATGTCCAGATCCTTTTATAAATGCACAAAATATTCCAGTTCAAAAATGACAAGACCCATCCAAGCTGTGCTGTTAACATATTGGACTAGCAGCCCAGAACAGCAACTGATATCTACCTCGGTGCATAGACCTTTTTTATTGCTCTGTTTTTGTATCTGTTGATAAGTGTTGGTCTGATTTTCTCACATGCGTCATTCAAAAAATGTGGTAACATCACTTGAATATTCGGTCATGAAAAAAAGGATTTTAAATGATCAAAAAATGTAAAAATGTATTTGTCAAGTACCTGAATCTGGTATTATAAATGTGACATTTACAGTTCTTTTTAATCATTTTGTTTTCTGGGGTTACATTTTAGTCCAAAGTTTGCAATATAATCCATTAATGATATCAATATTTTTTTTAAAGATATCTTTTTATTTTACTCTATTTCATTAGTATTAACGGTGTTAACTTGTATTTTGAAAATGCAAAATGCTGTGGTAAAGCACTTCCAAAGTTAAAGGTCAGAAAAATTATGCACAGAGAGAATATTTTTTTATTAATCCTTTTTTTTTTTTTGTCTATTGAAAAAGGTATTAATTTACATTTGAATGTATTTTTTCCCATATTGTTCATTTAAATGTCATGATACATTTGTTACGATCGGGAACCCAGGGAAACACAGGAGACGAGAGAACCAAATGCAGAGTGGGTTTTAATGGTGTTACGTTCCGGCTCAAGGAAGTAACAAAATAAAGGGATCAGAGTCCAAAAATTAAATTAAACAAAATATTTATTTTACATCTAGGGGTTATATGAAAAAGAAAAAAGATGTTCGACAAAAAATAAACAAACAATAAAGAAAAAATCAATATGAAGGTCCAGCTCCTGAGCACAACTGCAGGACAGGGGACAGAACTCCTTCCCACAAAGGACAGCCATCTTAAATACTGCTTTGCAAATTCAACACAGGTGTGGATCCTTATCTGGCATCCTATAGGGAAAAGGGTAGCACTTTATTTTACAGTCCTGTTCCTCATGTACATACTATGTACTTATTATAGTAATTACAATAACTATGTAATAACTAGGTACTAACCCTGAACCTACCCCTAAACCTAACCCTACCCCATGTAGTTACCTTGTATTACCAGAACTTTCTTAGATAAATACACTAAGTATACTATAAGTACATGTTAGTACACGTACTGTAAAATAAAGTGCAACCGGGAAAAGAGAAAACAACAGAACAAACCCAAAACAATACTGAGCCGTAACACCTCCCCCCTTAAAAAAGGGAGAGATTCTCATTAGAAACTCTACCTTATACAGGTTCCAACCCCAAAACATGCGTACAAAAGAACAACCTACCCGGAGTTAGGGTGAAGTTAGTATCAATTATTAACCATTACAACTCCCCAAACTCTACCCATCTTTTAGTTTCAAAAACCAGCAATCTCCCGGCACCTGGAAAAAGCAAAATTAAGGAATTAAAAAACAAACGGGAAGAGACGAGAAGTAGCAATAGTCAAGAAACTTATTCTCCCCCACATGGGGCACGGGACAAAGCGTCAGCTAAGATGTTATCTACGCCTTTCACATGACGAATCTCCAAGGCATAAGGCTGTAAGAAAAGAGACCACCTAATAAGACGCTGATTCGGATTCCGCAGAGAGTGAAGAAACGTAAGGGGGTTATGGTCTGTGTACACCACAGTTGGCATAGTCCCACAAGACAAATACACCTCAAAATGTTGCAGGGACCAAATCAATGCTAACGCTTCTTTCTCGATGGTAGAATAATTGGTCTGATACGAATTGAATTTTCGTGAGAAATGGCTAACAGGGCGATTTATGGCACTCTCATCAGCCTGCAGCAGAACAGCTCCCGCTCCAACCTGACTAGCATCCACCTGAAGTTTGAATGGTTTATCAAGTCGAGGAGCCGTCAGGACAGGGGACGATGTGAGCAATCGTTTAACATTCTCAAAGGCGCTTTCACATTTTGGAGTCCACTCAAATTTTGCCTTCGCTTGCAACAAATCTGTAAGTGGGGCAACAACAGAAGAAAAGTTCGGACAAAAACTTCTGTAATACCCAGCCATTCCTAAAAATCTCATCAATTCACGTTTAGTCTGAGGGCTAGGAAATTTGTCAATCGCTATGACTTTAGCACGTACAGGTCGCACTTTGCCCATTCCGACAACCTTGCCCAGATAAGTCACAGTCGCCCTGGCAAACTCACACTTTGCCAGGTTGACTGTGAGTTTGGCATCAGACAAACGCTCAAACAACGCACGAATTCGGATGAGGTGTTGATCCCATGTGTCACTAAAGACAACAATGTCATCCAGGTATACAGCACAACCCTCTAAACCAGCGGTCACTCTGTTCATTAAACGCTGAAATGTCGCTGGGGCATTTCTGAGACCAAAGCTCATTACGTTGTAAGAATATAATCCAAATGGTGTAATAAAAGAGGAAATTTCCTGTGCTTGGGCGGTCAAAGGCACTTGCCAGTCCCCTTTGAGCAAATCAAATTTACTGACATAGTTAGCCGATCCAACTTGGTCAACGCAGTCTTCCATCCTCGGCAAAGGATATGAGTCAGGTCTAGTTAGGATATTTACTCGTCTATAATCTGTGCAAAAACGCTGAGTGCCATCTGATTTTCCTACTAACAAACAAGGTGAAGCCCAATCTGAAAAGGAAGGCTTTGCTATGTTGTTTTCAAGCATGTAATTGACTTCAGCCTCCAATTTCTGACGTTTGTCAAATGATACACGATAAAATCGTTGTCGGACAGGTTTAACATCACCTACATCAATATCGTGTTTAATCAAGTGTGTACGAGAAGGAGTATCTGAAAAAAGAACAGAAAATTCAGTCAGCATAGAATTTAACTCAAAGCGTTGTTTGCAAGACAAATGTTTTACCCATCCTTCTAAGTTAGCCAAGGTCTCAGAGTTTTTTAGGCGAGGTTGTAAAATGACATCATCAGGTGATTTCACATCCTGTTGCACGTCACCTACTTGACTCAAACTAGCTAGGGCAATTGGGGAAGGAATGACTTCAGGAGCAGCATTACGAGAATAGAAGGGTTTTAACAAATTCACATGACACAACTGGGTATGTTTCCTGCGCTCAGGGGTGGAAAGAATATAATTTTGATCAGACACTTTGAAGCACAGTGTAAGGTCCAAAAAACTTCGCAGCAAAAGGAGAATCTGGTAGAGGAAATAAAGCTAACACCTGATCTCCTGGACTAAATATGCGAATCTCAGACTTGCGATCAAACCAGCTTTTCATCTTTTCCTGAGTCTTTCCCAACTTTTCTTTTGCCAATTCCCCAGCCAAAAATAAACGTCGACGAAAACCCTGTATATACTGAATCAGACTCTGTGGTGGCTCCTCCGGTAAAGCAGCATTATTTAGTACCGCCAGGGGTCCCCGTACACAATGTCCAAAGTCCCTGATTGGGACTAAATCCCAAACTCTCCTGAATAACTTCACGTGTAGCCAACAATAACCAAGGTAGACCTTCCTCCCAATCACCTTTTAACTCAGTGCAATATGCCCTCAACAAAGATTTTAACGTCTGGTGAAAAGGTTCTAGGGCACCCTGACTTTCCGGATGGTACGCACTGGATTTGTTGTGTCTAATACCAAGCTGCCGCAGAACCTCTTGAAACATGTTAGATGTAAAGTTTGTCCCCTGATCACTCTGAACAACTTTTGGAATTCCAAAAATAGAAATGAACTGGGACAAGGCTTTTACAACTGATCGTGTGGTGATTGAACGCAAAGGAAATGCAGCAGGATATCGAGTGCTCTGACACATCACGGTCATATAAATAAATGCTACCAGACTTTGAAGGTGGTAAAGGACCAACACAATCCACCAGAAGATGCTGAAAAGGCTGTTCCATAACAGGTATGGGATACAAAGGCACAGATTTTATGGTTTGGTTTGGTTTTCCAGTCAGCTGACAGATCGAACAAGTCTTAATATACTGCCTTACATCACTCTTAATACGAGGCCAGTAAAAATACTGCAGCAAATGTTGGTAGGTCTTATTTAGACCCAAATGACCAGACACCCCGCCATGAGCAGAATCCAACACTGCATTTCGCAAAGAAACAGGCACAACTACCTGTACAATTGGTTCAGTCAAACCTCCCTCTGTGTTAGAAGTCCACTTCCGCAATAGTACCCCATTTTCAACGAAGTACCCATTAACGGAAGTCTCTGCTACATCAAGAGATAAAGCAGCATCAAACAGCGAGTTCAGAGATGAATCCTCTTTCTGAGCAGACTCCCAGACCTGATGGGGAATAGAAGGCAAAGCAAGGAGACCAGGCACTACCCTCTTAGAGGTAAACAAATCCTTCACATCACTTAGTTTTGCGTCGGCTGATTGTTTATGCATTGCACGTGTAAGTGCACAAGACACAAATACCTCTGGATACTGCTGGGAGATATCAGTGTCATTCAATGGAGCAGGACAAGTAGCAACCACAGGTGGAGGTGGAACATCACGCCATACACGGTCACCCGCCAGATTATTCCCCAAAATCACTGAAACTCCTTCCATTGGTAATGAAGGACGGACTCCCATCACCACTGCTCCATTTACTAAATCAGATTGGAGAAACATGTTATGTAGGGGTACAGACAAGGTTTGCAATCCAATGCCGCGAATCAGCACACTGTTTCCTGTATTTGGACTCCTGAGTAAAAGGAAGGACAGTTTGCAAAATGAATGATTCTGAGGCACCCGTGTCTCTGAGAATCTTAATAGGAACCTTCTCAGTACTTCCAAGCAATGACACATAGCCTTCTGTAATGAAGGGAGCATACCCAACATTGCAAGGTACCACTGGTTTCTCCAGACTCTGTAAAATATCAAAACAGTCAGAATTATTATCTGTCTGAACAGATGAAATAGCAAGAGCAGGCTTGGGTTCAGATTTAACACGCATCAGTTTTCCCTTAAGTGCTAAACAATCCTTTTTCCAGTGTCCCTTTAAATGACAATAAGCACACTGGTCATTTTTATCAGCGTAACTTTTAAAATTCCTCTCACTCTTATCAGACAAGGCATGACGGGTAGTTAAACTCTCTGTTGGACTATCACTGAACTTAAGCCTACTTTTCTTGACTTCACATTTATGAGTGAGTGCATACTCATCAGTAAGAATAGCAGCCTCTTCTGTAGATGTAACCTTTCGATCAGTCAAAAAGATGGAAACATGCTCAGACAAAGTGCTTTTAAACTGTTCTAACAGGAACAACTCATGAAGATCTTCACGACTGGTTACACCTGAAGCAGCACACCAGAGATCTAACTGGATTTTTAAATCTCTCACAAATTCACAATACGTCTGTTCTGCAGGTTTTCGCATATTTCTAAATTTCTGCCGATAGGCCTCTGGTACCAGCTCATAAGCTTTCAGTACAGCCTCTTTAACCTTATGATAATTTTGACTATCACGGGCATTTAAAGAAGAATAAGCTTTTTGTGCCTTACCGGTTAACACACACTGCAACATCAAAGACTGTTCAGAATCTGGCCATTTCATAACATCTGCCAAACGTTCAAACAAACTGAAGAATGTGTCTACATCAGTTTCACTAAATTTGGGTATCAGCTTAATATTATTGGCTACATCCAACCCTTTTCTGACCGAACTGGTTGGACCACTTGTACTGTCCCCCATTTTACCCTCACCAATTAACTGAAACCGCAAAGCCTCAACATCCAATTTGCGAATTTCAATTTCACGATTCAATTTCACCTTTTCTATCTCTAAAAGCATTAGTTCTTTTCGTTGCTCAAAAGAGAATGTGGAAGCAATAACTGAAGATTGTGCAGCACTATCATCAAAACCAACAGGCTTATCAGGAACAAAGACCTCTAACTTAACTAGAGCAGCTTTAACAATTAGTACAACAGACTCCTTTAACTTTTTTTCTTTGGTGGTTAAACAGATCTCATACTTAGCGGCCACCTCCAACAACTGTTCTTTCGTTAGTTGATCAAACAATCCCTTACTAGGAGACTCAAATAATCCATCTAAAACAGTAGCCATTATCTATTTTTCTATTCAGCAGAACTCATAATCAAGTGATTTAATTGACAAACACCAACAAGTGATTATTCCCCCTGCTCTCTCTCCTCCCCCCTAAAATAACTCAACCCTAGTCTTCATGCCTCCACCAAGAGTCGAGTATTTTTAAGCACTCAAATACCGTCAAATGTATAAACTCACGGACAAACCAGTGAGACATACAATAGCGGCAGCGCTCTCAACTCAGCGTCAGCACAAAAACAACAAACTAAAATAAATAAAAAATCAACGCAATGCGTTGCTAAACCTAACGGGGAACATCACCATTAGTGTAACAAAATACAGAGTTCGCTGACCAATTAACTTTCAACAATATTAGCTTACCGAGTAAAGTACACATACATAACAAAATCCTGCCAGTGCTAACGTTACACTGAATAGCCTAGAGAGAAAAAAAAAAAAAAAGTTCTTACAAGGGGAACTCTTACAATAAATCAATACACTCACCATACGGTCTATTTCGGTTACCACTTATTTTCTCTTCAATTGAAAACAATGAAGAAAATCCACCTTTTTAAAGACACCGAAAACCTCTCGCGCACATTTCCCAGAAACAAACAAAACATCCACTGTTCGTTAGCGCTAGCACGCCAAGAAACACGCAGGTGAATCGAATACCCGTAAAATACGCTCCGCCTATAGACCACACAGGCGCTAGCAAAAATTTTACAAGTAATACGTTTTTTTCCTTTTTCTTACCAATAGAAGCTGGACCTTCCAAATTCTACCAAACATTTGAGGACGAGCCCCCAATTGTTACGTTCCGGCTCAAGGAAGTAACAAAATAAAGGGATCAGAGTCCAAAAATTAAATTAAACAAAATATTTATTTTACATCTAGGGGTTATATGAAAAAGAAAAAAGATGTTCGACAAAAAATAAACAAGCAATAAAGAAAAAATCAATATGAAGGTCCAGCTCCTGAGCACAACTGCAGGACAGGGGACAGAACTCCTTCCCACAAAGGACAGCCATCTTAAATACTGCTTTGCAAATTCAATTTTAGAATGACCCACAAGTGTTTGTTATATCCAGGTTCAGCTTTATCCTGGACTAAATGACAATTATTTAAAATACTTTAAACTTCCAGGTCTAGTTTAACAATAATTGTCTGGGAGTTTTTGGAATTATTGTCATTAATTTACTGACTGTAATACTGAACATCTGCTGTTGTTTCTTTTCAGCTTATTCAAAAACCAGCTGCCACGTTTGGAGTGTCGGTTTATGTCAGACACACACACACACACACACCTTGCTGTCATCTTTGATCCCCTCTAAACCTCGGCTGTGTTCAACAGTGTACTGTATGTGTAAGAAACTAAAAATGACTAATGACTGTTATACCATCTGTTGCCTGCTGGATTGAGGCAGGAATTATTGGTGCGGGAGGAAGCTTGGTGAGGCAGGGAAAGGCTTTATCCTTGAAGAAGCGCATTCTCTGACATTGGCAGTGTCTTGCTGTTGGTGCAGCTTCAGGGCACTTTTACGTTAGCCATAAAATATGACTTTGTCTGAGCCCCATTTGTTTTGCAGTTGTTTCCCTCGTGAGGGAGGTGAGGCTAAACCACAGTGATATAGTGACTCCTGCACCCCAGATCTCTGCTTTATGGAGCCATTAAGAAGTTCCAACCCACCACAATTTCTTAAAGTGCTCAATAACTTTGTATGCTGACTGTGTCGCTCTGTTGAAGTTGTAGCTTTTAAACTTTTGGCGACAACATTTTGCCAATACATAATGAAAATTAAAGCTGGTGTGTGCGCACACAAACACCCACAGAGAATAAGAGATGTGAGGTGTGTGTCACCTCACAAATTACACAGGACAGTCAGACATTTGATTTAGATGGTTGACGGCATCCCATAACTCTTTTTTTCCTTGTTTGTGTTTTTTTCTCTGAAAAAGATGGATTGGAAAACAAGATGATCAACAAGATGGTTATTTGATAACCAAGAAACTGTCGCCATGTAATGTTGTCTTCACAATAAGTTAACTTTATTTCATAGTAAACATACTGAACTGACATTAGTGATATAAAATGGTGTTGTTTTATGTAATAAATTCAATTGAAATCACTAGCTTGCTTTTTGCACTAATCACCATAACGGTGACTGTAAAATAATACTCCAGTTTTCTTATGGAATTTATTATTTTGAAGCTGTTGATTATTATTGTTATTTGCTATATAAGGACTGTATTGATTGTCTGAATCTTCAACATAAATGTACATCCTTGTGGTAATCTGTAGCAGCTTGTTAGCATCATTATCAGTTCGTGTTCTAACTATTTGTAAATTGTGTTGTCAAGCAATATTTGTAGAGACTTTAATGTTTATGTTAAATATAGACATTATTATATTAATAAATCAAAAACCATCATTCTAAAAATGCACTGGAATTTAAGATTTAAAACCTTGTTGAGTGACACACCAAAATTTGTACTTTGTAGTGACCACTAAAGTAAATATCATATATATTTCACAACTGCACATATAAGTGGCAAAAAACAATACCTTTTTCAGAAGAATCAGTTGTTTAATTTTCAGTCTGTTTCCAAAATGTTTGTGCCCCCTTGACCTGTCCATTGATTCAATTCACTTTCAGTTTATGTCTGAAAAGAAAGCAATTTTGGCTTATAATAAAGACTTTGACAGAAGAAAAAAAAACAGAACAAAAAAAGAATGTGAGTTTACGTGCTGTGGCTAAAAATGTAACAACTGAAAATCTGAATCATCTCAACTACAAGTTCATAATTCATAATGAATTAATGAATTAATACTAAACATTGTTCTAAATGATCCAAGATTGAATATAGGGCATAATTCAGTCTGGAAATTATGTCAGAGAGCTTATCTCTCTTATTTGTCTGGAAAACGATTCATGACTTGGTTTTACATCATTGCATTATTCCTGATAATGTTATCATCCTGTTACAAGCAGCACAGAGTCACTGGTTTTGATTAATGATTGATTTGATTGATTAGCAGTTGTTTACAGCATACCCACTGGCAGTGGTGTCAAAAGTATTGACATTCATTACTTAAGTAGAAGTATAGATACTAGGGTTTAAAAAGACTTTTGTAGAAGTTGAAGTATCAACTCAAGCTTTTTACTCAAGTAAAAGTGTAAAAGTACTGGTTTAAAAAACTACTTAAAGTATAAAAGTAAGAGTAATGTAAGGGAAAAAAATGCCATTTAGAACAAAAGCTTAGGCCGCGCCACAGGGGCCTATTGTGCACTACCCCACCTCCACCAAAACATTATTCTAAAAGCCATAGGCCATAATGACTATAACGTTATATTAAAATGTTCATGTTGAAAAATTTGGGATGCACTAGGCTACCTGTTTCAGCCGCATATATGCCCATTGAAAATGAACGTACTTTAGTACAATGCAAATACATTAAAGAACTAGAGATATGATGACTAGTTGCCTAGGGTGACCATATGAGCCATTTTCCCAGGACGCGTCCTTGCCAGAATTTCTATATTGCCTAAAACATCCAAAGTAGTTTGACCAATAACATGCAGGTATGTTACATAATCAACCAATCGTGGCGTGTGATAAGGTGAGATCTACAGAGAACGATCAGAGTAATGCAAATACACGTACATGTTAGGTGTTTGTTCGTTCATTCAACTTGAAGCGTCGCTGCGAACCAATCATTGTATGACACTTATGAATGCCATACAATGATCGATCTGCAAAGCACAAACAGCCAAAATCTGGATATTTTAGGCAATATAAAAATCCTGGTAAGGACGTGTCCTGGGAAAATGGCTCATATGGTCACCCTATAGTTGCCTATAAGTATTGTTATGGTGCAAAAAGTCAAACTTCAGAGGCATGTCATCAATAACCTTTAATGTAATGTAAATGTACATCCAAGTTTAGCTGCAGAGTTACAAAGTTGGTATAGCCTACTTATCACAACATTGTCAATCGCGTCGTCAATCGCAAACGATAATTTATTAAAACGTCTCGCTACCGAACTACCTACAGTAGCTTAATTTGTGGAGGACGAAGAGAAAGCACCCATTTGGTAAATGAGCCAGTGAGAAATAATCCAGTGCCATTTCGATACTTTTAAAACGGTACCGGCGCCTAAACGGTGCCTGAACCGATACTTAAAAAAAAAGACCCACAAAAAAACTATGGATAACATTAAAGAACATTACAAATATTTAAAATAAATACATAGCTTTCACTTTGGATGCTCTTATTTCCCAAGTTATGCTTAATCTAAGGCTAATAAATGTATTTCATAATCTGGGTCATTACTTAATACAAAAACCACACATAATGTTTCGACTGTATCTCTGTCACTCACTCTGATATTTAGTTAAGATGAGTGCTGTCTGTCACTGTCTTTAATCCATTCTGTGAATGACTGTATGCTCATTCTTTATAAAGTAGCAACAGTCGTTTGTAAAGTAGAGTACTGTGCAAAAGTCTAAGGCACATTAGTATTTTCACCCCAAAAAAGGGTTTTAAGCCAGTTATTTATATATATGCTGTAGTGTGTCAGTAGGAAATATCAGTTTGCCATTAATTTTATTAATAATCTAGTGCGATTTTGAATGCACAAGCAGTCTGACAACGGCGAAATGAATGTTTGGAAATTTAAACAGATATTTTATACTGAAACAGCAAAGTATATAAATAACTGGCCGAACACCATTCTTTAGTGAAAATACTAATGTGCCCAAGACTTTTGCATAGTAGCTGGTGTATGTATAAAGTACGTACGATTAAATTAAGTATATTTAAATAAGTGTAAGTGTTCGTTCATATGTGTTAATGGCTAGATTTTTGCTGGAGGAAACAGCTGTTTAGTGATGAGCGGTGAACGCAGCGAAAACTTTACAGAAGATGAGAAACCGACTGCTCCCTCGTGACCTTTTGTAAACTGTATTTATGACAAAGAACTGCACAGATACGGATATTCTAAGAATCTTTCGATAAACACATACCTTGTGTCCTCTGTGTTTGTTTCCGCTCGCGCTGCTCCGCCGCGGTCTGCGGATTGAAGAGCGCGCTGAAAGACGGAGAAGAGACCGGTCTGACGCCGGTTTCATATGAAACTTAAGGGAACTGACTCTGAGGCGATCACAAATTTGTATACAGTTTATGGAGCTAAATGCTACAGCCCCGCTAAAAAAGCCTAGCGATGCCCGTGCTTCTTGTGTACATTTCGGAGAACCAGGACAAACATTTCAATCGATCGCTCAGGCATTTAAAAGGCACCGAAATCTGCTTCCTCTTATTCAGTTAGGTGCATACCGGTTCCATATCCAACCTTACTTTTAAGAAATATATTTTTTGATAAACGAACCCAAAACTGGCTATGTCCTGGCTGGAGTGTGACGTGATTTGTGTCATGTGCAGGTGCGATTGATCGCGTACAAACCAATGGGGTGTCGGAATGGTATCTGTTTATACTTCTCATCCAACCACAATCAAATTCACTCCATCCGGATGGCGCGATTTGTCTGGATAGTTTTTTTTTTTTTTTTTGAATGATGACAAGCCGGAATGAAAACAAGCCGAAATGAAATAGCAGTAACAAAGCTATTTTTAAAATGTAAGGAGTAGAAAGTACAGATACTTGCGTGAAAATGTAAGGAGTAGAAGTAAAAAGTCGGCTAAAAAATAATTACTCAAGTAAATAGATACCCCAAATTTCTACTTAAGTAATGTAACGAAGTATTTGTACTTCGTTACTTGACACCTCTGCCCACTGGCAGACAAGCCACTAACACTTTTTTATGTTCTACATTTAATATATTTATATAAATTTTATTCATCATTAAAAATATGATCTTTGTAATATGATCTTTTTTACTGTATCTCTCCACATCACCATAGCACGTACGCTCTTCTGTGTCAGCTGCGCTGCACGGATGCGCTGTTTTCTTTCACATTAAAACGTAAATACAAGACGTATCCTTGTGGTGCGGCTGACACAGAAGAACGTTCGCTGCTTGCGTTCAGCTCATATTCTTCAAAATGGTACTACAGTGATGTGGAGAGACATAAATTTTTGAATAAAGTAGTTTTTTTTTTTTTATTCACATAAAAAAAAGTATTATTGTCGCTTCATAACATTACAGTTAAACCACTGATGGCAGATGGAGTATTCTGACGATGCTTTTTTATACTTTTCTGGACCTTGACAGTGTATTTTACTTGGCAGTCAATGGGATAGTCACAAGCCTATTACAGGTTTGGAACAACATTTTCATTTTGGGGTGGAGTATCTTAAGGCTTGCGTATATGCTTAAACTGAATACTGCATCACACACCACACTCAAGGTTATTGCTTCAAATCGTCTGTCCAATTCAGCCAGAAATGACTCAGTCCACCACGTTTTTAAATTTTATATTTCATTCATTGTTCAGACAAAATCATGGGGGGGGGGAGGCAATGCCCCCCAGCCCTTCCTAAACTCCGCCAAAGATTTCTGGGTGTTGCGGAGGGTTCTGGGAGAATAAGGTAGCACCTCAGCACAGCTGCTTTGTTCTGCTGGTTTTGTGTGGCAACACAAGCAGTAGAAATCACTAGAAGGAAAAAAAATGCTCCCATCCCACTGGCAGCCGCCCAGTCTAGGAAGGTATTGTCTTCCCTAATTGTTCCGGAAAAAGAGAGAGCCAAGACAATGAAGCTAACAAGCTGTCTGTGGAATCCTTAATTTAAGAGCCTAGTGATAAAAACAGATTTCCATTTCAGTTCCTTCCCTCCCTCTCTGCTTCCTTCATATTCTCTCGCTCTCTCTGCAGTACTGTAATATATGCAGTGAGAAGGTCATGGCATTGTGATTCCAGTGTGAGATGAGTACGCTGGGAAACACACACACACAAACACAAAACGTCATGCAAATACGATGGCCAGCAGCCCAATGATGACAACACAAAATCAACCGACAGCTTCATTATAAATGTTCTCTTCAATTCCCGGGGAAGTGAACATTTATGGTGTCTTATACCTTCTTGGTAAACTCAACTGTATTTTGTGTAGCACTACATCACTACAGCTTTAATAAACCAGAAGACAATTAATTACATGCTTTATGATTTATATAAAGTATTCTGATGTAATAATTTTAATGTTTGTGTGTTTACATACAGCACACATTAGTTGGTTCTTTTTAATTCAAAAACATACAAAGTAACCAGTGTAGTCTGATTCCCGAATGAATGACTCAAATGAGCTGGTTCCTTTTAGTACATCAAAACGAAGTAGCGCCACTAATGTAGACTGATTCCCTAAAGAATGACTCTTAGACAGTTCTTTTTGGTGAACCTAAATGAAACTACGCCACTAGTTCAATTCCCGAATAATGAGTGGTTCAGTGAGTGGTTGTTCAAATGACAATGTGCAGTTAAAGCAATTAATTATAATATTGATTTATTTTATGTTTTTAATTGTTATACAAACATTATATATGCAACCAATTCTTGGATTGCATCCATGTCTAAAAACTTTGTAAACTCACCTTTAATAACAGTCATTTTAAATGTATTCTTAATTAAAATAATGTCATCATTTGTTGATAAAATTACATTTCTGTTTACCAGATATTAACTCATTTGATACTAAAATAATTATTAATTCAGCCAAGGGTTAGTTCACCAAAAAATGAAAAATCATTAATTTACTCACCCTCATGTCATTCCAAACCTGTAAGGCCTTCATTCATCTTGGGAAATTCCAGATGAACCACTGATGTCACATGGCTTTTTTTTTTTTACGATATCCTTGACCATGGTAGTGCCCTTGCTGTCTATTTCATCAAAAATATCTTAATTTATGTTCCGTAAATGAACGAAGGTGAGTAATTCATGACAGAATTCTCATTTTTTGGGAGAACTATCCCTTTAAGAATCTGAACTCATTCAAATATTTACAATTCAAGTAATTCCCATTACTTGATATAATGCACAAGATAAACCACAACAGTTTGGTCAGTATTTAGAAGTGTCCATGAGGTATCAACATCCAGACGCAAAAACTTCAGGTAGCATCTAAAACAAGATGTAAACACTGACCATATGGAGAAATGTTACATTACTGTTATGTGTATTGCAGGTCATTAGAGCTGACATTTAAGGAGTGTAATCATCTCATCCTGGCCGGGTCCAGCTGGAATACACTAATGATTACAGCAGAGGCCTGCAAGGTTTACAGATGGATCAAAAATGAATTTGTATCTCCACATTTGCACACACAGCTTAAATCTCCCATTAGAGAAAGAGCGTGAGAGCACTCACACATAAGCTCTGCTGGCCTCTTAAGTAGATAGAAATGTTAACTAGTGATAAGACTAAATCTAAGAGAGCTGAGGATAAACTAATGATGTGAGTCTTTGTTTAACCTGTGACCTCTGAGATCATTTAGTCATTCGGGATTCACACTGGCTGGTTCAAAGGTTGTGACCTTCATATGCTCACTGTGCTGTGGAGTGTTTTAATGAAACTTCTGAATCATGACCGTTAACTTTTATAGCTGGGACCCCTCCATCTTTCAGTAATGATGTGCAAATCAAGAGTCGAACTGGGCCTTGTTTATAAAATATTCGTCAACAAACACACTTGTGAAACTCTGTTGCTGCCCTGGAAAAACAAACTGTATCCACTGTTTACATAACGCTGGGTTCTTTAGGAAGCTGAACAAAGTTATCTTTCTCTTACAACCAAAAACACACTTCTTTGGAGACATTCTTCCCGAGCAAGTCCCATGCAGCACTGTCGCCGGATGAAAATCGTTGATGGGCACGATCTCGCTCTTGCTCTAGTCGATGCAGGTACGGGCACACTCTTCCAGGAGAAATGCCCATATAAGGTGTTCCACTCTCATCTGCATCATGACGAGTAGATTAGGGGAGGTGTGCCCAAAGCGTGAATCCTTATAAGGGAAAACAACTAACGATTCCTAACACCATGTCTACACCAGATGTGAGTGGCGGGGTGTGACAAAATACTATGGAACCACTGATCTATAATAGAGATTAATTATATATAGATCAGTCAATAGAACTCATTATAATTAGTGATGATGTCTACACTGGATGCGGTGGGACATGACACCACAAATCCCTGACAGTAAACTGATGCCTCATTCTATTTATGATGTGCTGACACAAATTTCAAATGATTTTCAAATGTCCCTTTGTTGCGTCCAGTGTAGACAGTCTTTAGCTGATGGGGCGCGGCACCACACGACAACTTTCGCGTCCAGTATAAACCATAAACTGTATTAAAACATGGACATACTGTCCGTGACGTCAACCATAGGTTTCCGAAGAGTGTTTTTGAAGCCAAAAGAAGGTGGAGGTGGCCGTTGCCATCTTGGCAGCACGTCACTCCAGGATAATCGAAAATGGGCAAAAAGGCGGGAGCTGGTTACTGAAACCATGCTCACCTAGCTCGATGGCGGCAATCCACCTGTCACTCAAAGTGGCCGTGCCATTAATTAACTTAAAGGCTAAATATAATTTAAACGGATGAGTTATAAAAAAAAATTCCACTCCCCTCACAGTTGTCATGAAGGGCAAAATTAGCTATATAGACCAAAGTCATTTTTGAACCAGGCTGTAAACATGTTTTACAGAGAGTGCACTCCCTAAATGATCTTAGAGCTGAACTTACTACGTCTTTGTGTTGGGAGGTTCTAACCTCAGTAAGTTTTGCCTGTAGATAGCTCAGAATCTGAATCCTTCAGAGCGAAGCCTGCCGCCAAATATAAAGTTCAGGACCTCTACAATATTCTAACTTGAACAGAGTGGTCCTGACTGAAATGTATTTACTGTCATATGATGCATTTCCTGTCTGGATGAGAAGAATAGGTAACAGTTATTTTATTTTATTCCACAAAATTTCTCCCACAGCTACCCATAATTATCATGAAGAAAACAGATGTAGTTTTTCCCTTAGCCGTGCCTGGCCGTGACATCACTACTGCACACTTGACACTATTTTTAAAACAAAAGCCGCTTTGCTTGTCATATATTTTCCACTATTGTTTTCCTGTCAGTATCCGTCATTAACTGGAAGGGCTTTTTAAATGAAGGTTAAATTGACGAGGAACCACATAATAGGACAGCATGTACAAAAGGCTATCGAAACAAGCTGTTCTTAATTAATGCATTTATGCTTTCCACTTTCTACAGACCTGAATTTTTAGTTACTCAAGAGGCAAATCACACACCCTGTCTACCCTGAGCCCTCGCGTGCAATTAGCTATACTTCCTATCCTAATTACTGCCATTCATGCCTTATCAATAAGAGTCACTGGTAAGCAGCTACTCACAACACAGACACCCACATGGAGAAACATTTCCACATACTCGCAGAATGCAGGTGCAAGAGAAATACAAATTAACACACTGTCACACAGCTCATCAAAGCCCACAACAGACAGCAAATCACCTTATTTAAACCAAATATGCTAGGAACAGTGTGAAAATCTCCTGCTCATTAATATTCATTTAAATATATCTGCTCTCCTGCCTGGATTGTTTTGATCAGAGCATGTACATAAGAAGGAAATTAATGTGGCAGTCTTTTCAAATCATATATGAGCTTCATCTGTTAAGTTAAATTTTTCTCACTTGTGAGCAATTTATTTACATCTGTTGCGTCTTGCATGATTCCTTCCCTTTTTCCCTCCACTTCAAACCCAGAAACCCCATCATCTCCCGTGGCAACGGGCTAATGAGGGTCTGTCACAGCAGCCATGTCACCACCCGCAGCCTGTCACTACTATCGCCATGGCGATCGGTTTGCCCCATCCTCCGCAGCCACCAATCAGGCGAAGTACAGCCCTGATCGATTTGGTTGTGTTTCTGGCTAACGTTTCTCACTGCTCTCCGAGATAAATGAGAGAGACAGACAAAGCAGTCCAATAAAACAACAGCACTCTTAGTGGTCAATCCAGAATATCTGCGTCACCTGATTTATGCAAGGCTATATTAGTTCAATCAAGATAAAGTGGATTACTATATTTGTCAGTGCGAGCCCAGACCAGGCGTGTGTTAAGTCAAAATTGCTGGCACAATTAATTTATTTTCACCTTTTATTTAGGTCACTGTTTTCCATTTAGTTCTGCGGCATGTTTGGCTGTAATTGATATATTATGTTGCAGCTGACCCAGTATCACACTCTCACTTTGACCATTATTATTAAACGCTACTTGCTTTTGTGAGCTTGATTGCAAAGATGCGGGCAGGAAGTATGAACTCACGTAATTAAACACGCATTGGTCTTTTAATAGC
The DNA here is from genome assembly GCF_963082965.1 of Carassius carassius. NCBI lineage: Eukaryota > Metazoa > Chordata > Actinopteri > Cypriniformes > Cyprinidae > Carassius > Carassius carassius. The sequence goes on from NC_081786.1 coordinate 14,235,176, forward strand.
TGCACCTCATTTTCCCACATGATTTTGAATGAAGGTCTGTTAGGATAGATTCTGAATGAAGTTGAACGAGGGTCTGTAAGGGAAAGTGCTTTAGAAGTGTCTGTGAGGTATCAGGCAGACGTTGAAAGTTTTGTTTCAAATGTACTGAGCAACCTACCTAGACAGCATTTTTAGGCAACATAATTGTGCTCCTGATGTGAAGGTGTCTCAAATGGTAAGCATTATAAAAAGTAGCAGGGTGTCTTTTAATTTAATGAAATTTGGGTTCTGAGTTTTGATACCAGTCAGTACTGAATTCATTTAAAAAAGTGACGAACCAGCATTTCTCCCAAGCATTTTGAACACCTCTGATTGGCCAATGTGTTCAGATATGTCTGTGATTGGCTACAATGATGGATGATGGATGAACAGTAATTGCTCATTAACATTCTCACAGAAAACTAAAATTGTTAAATGCAATTAATAAAATGCAAAAAAAAAAACATTATCCTACATAGAAATCCATATTTTACACTTTTTTTTAAAAAAATCTAACAGCTATACGGTTTGTCCCGTTCTTCATAATACTTGCATTCACTGTGGTTGTGAATTTTTCTTGGTCAATACATTGTTACTGAAGGTTTACTGGTCTAGTTTATCCCAGAATGCCCTTGTTTTTTCCTCTCTTATTGTTTCCATTCAGTGCACTGTAATTGAGTGCCTTACAATGTGACTACAGTGTGTTGAACAATGACACTGTAACTCACGGGTGAAGAGAAAGTGATAAGGTCTTCTGATGTGTATTGCAGTGTCAAAGTGCATTCTGTTGCACTGAGTGCAGGGTTTTCTGCTAGATTGTGGGCTTCTGTCAAAGAGCTGCAGCTTGAGAATGATGGTTTTTGACAGGAGAGGAACTCATGGGACTTTCAGCATGAGGAGCTTCTCTCTGAGTGTGTGGGGTTACTGGTGGGTTGTCGTTTTTTTTTTTTTTTTTTATCTGTTTCTTGTGTATACTGTATGTGTTTGCGTGCTCATGTCTGGTTCAGAAGTGACTAAAACAGAAAAGGAAGTCCCATTATTAATTAAACTTCCCAGTAATTAGAGTCTTATATACAGTATATATATATATATATATATATATAGAGAGAGAGAGAGAGAGAGAGAGAGAAAGAGAGAGAGGAGAGAGAGAGAGAGAGAGAGAGAGAGAGAGAGAGAGAGAGAGAGAATATCTTATACATTTATGCAATTATGAATTTATTAGTTAGAAGCAGGGGCGATTCTAGGATTTTGATTTTAGGGGGGGATTTTGATTTTTCTCAGCCCCCAATAAGGGTATGATTAAAAAAATATTAATTGACTATTAGGGTAGGGTGGTATGCTACTAACCTTACTGCAATCCACTATTCCATTGTATTCCCTGTATTTCATATATGGGAGTAGGAGTACTGACTGAGCCATATACAACACTGTAATAAAAAAATAATTATTGGATGTGACCACTAGAAAATAGGGAATGTCGATTTTTTTTACAATGAAGACCTCCTGATTCATTCACTGTACAAACACACGCACACATGTTTCCAGTACAAACACAACATTTTACTGTTTGCATTTCTATGCTCACATACAAACCTCAGATAGGAATTTTTCCTTTGACGATACCACTGCTTTTTCTTATAAAATGTACAGGGAAATTGGCAGACAATTAAAACAATGTCAGGGTTCAATGACTGAAATGAATCTTGGGAACAGAGTGGTATTGTGTGTGTGAGAGGCTGTCTACGTTCTATTCTCACCTGACTGTTGCTCATTTGCAGACCTACTCCCGCACAACAAGAAAAAATGTCGTATATCCATCTACAATGAAATATAAATTATTTTAGTTTTTTAGCTTTTTAGCCTTTATAATCAACAATACGCTTGGATATTCATAAAGTCACCCCATGAAAATTTATGTCATTTTAAGTATTTTAACTAACCAGCTAATATTCATTAAGAATATAGACAAACCATGTATTAATGTAATTGTCTATTGGCAATATGATTAATCTGTTCTATATTTATTTCTATTTATTAAAAATAACAACATGAATTATCAATTTGCCACTTCTATAAATCAAGTACAAATCTAGTATAAATAGTAAAAATCAAGAAAATCAAAAATCCCTTTACTCTACGCTTACTCTAGTTTATGTATCATGACACTCCTCCTGATTCATTATTACTTAATACAAAACTATATTTAATAATACAAAACAAAATAACTCCACATTCTCTCTCTGGGCCATCCAGTGCTTTCAGACAATGATCATTTCTGTGCATGGCTGCATAATGTAATGTCAAAATACATAATAATATGTCTGTAATTTTAAAAAGTAAATGAAAATAAATCATGATCGTTTTCTGAATCTAAAGTATGTTTTCATGGGGGTTAATCACTTCATTTTTGTAGGAATAAAAAACAACTATCACACAAGGGCTGAAGGTGAACGCAGCGAAACGTATTGGTATTGGATGAGAAACCGAGCCGTCCCTTGTGCTCACAATGCTCCAGTAACATTACATTATGTAAACTGCAATGCATTTATGACAAAGAACTGCACCGATGCAGATGTAATATCATAGCATTAGCAATCTATCAATAAATGCACGCACACACGACACACACCTTGTGCTCTCTGATGTTCGCTCTGCTCGGCGCCCTGGGCCCCTGCAGATTGAAAAATGCGCTAAATCCAAGCAGACTCAGATAACGGGAGGAGCCTAAACTTGACGCAGCTTGCCGCCGTTTCAAATGAGTTTTTTTAAAGGGGACTGAAGCGATCAAAAATGTATTAATCAAATATTTTTTTAGGGCCTAGTGACGCCCCTGGTTAGAAGTATTTTATATATTGTGTGTGTGTGTGTGTGTGTGTGTGTGTGTGTGTGTGTGTGAATATATACACACATTATACATATACATATGTGTGTGTGTGTACACACCTTCTATTACATTAAATATTCACATTGAATACTTTTTACATCTATTTCTGTTTTTGGTGGGGCTTCCTTTTCTAGTTATCTGCATAATGATAATAAACACACTGTTCAGGCAAGAACTATTATAAAACGTTTGAAGTTTGGGGGAAGACTGGGCATTGTATGCATGAGTTACAACAACTTCCTGTTTCATGGTATCAATAGCATGATTTAGCACTTAGTAAGTGTTGATAGCATGCTTGTGCGTATTTCTATAATTTAACACACAATGGCATATTTTACTGTGTTGCTAACAGTGCATCACAGTGTTAAACATGTCACTTCCTGTTGCCAGTTGATGGTGCTATAACCATAACCGAATATGAGCATGTAAATGTCTTCAGGTCCGGACTCTTATTAAACATGTGAAGTTTGAGGCAGACTGGACATTGTATGGATGAGCTACAATAACTTCCTGCTTGATGGCATTAATAGCATGCTTTAGCACTTACTAAGTGTTGCTAGCATGTTTGAGCATGTTCCTAACATAGACATCATATAGGTAGACGCCCCATCGAACACTACTGCCTATTGGCACGAACGAGCCGTGGAGCCGCCATCTTGGACCGGTCAACAGCTCCACTCAGTGTAACTTGTTTGCCAGGTGCAATGAGCTGTCAGCGCATTAAATTAATCATATCTCACTGAATACCTAACTGATTTTGATGTGGGTTCTTTTGCTGCAAAGTTCATTCATGCAGCTATGATACAGGACACATGGTTCAGCGTATTTTAATATTCATAATAGGCTTTACAGTTACATATTATATTCTGATATAAGATATAAGTGACCAGACGCCCAAAATCTAAATATGTGAGGTAGAATATTTATAAATCACACACTATAAATATGAAAAAGAAGCAGAAACAGATAGTTGCAGTAAAATAAGATATTTTAATAAATTGAAGAAACAATTAATTATAATTTGTGACATATACACTCTCTGGTTCTCTCCCTCTCTCTCTCTCTCACACACACACACACACACTCTCTCTCTCTCTCTCTCTCTTCTGTGACTGTTGACACCTTAGGAGCTTTTATTGCTGAAGCCTGGCGGATCAACCTCTCTGCAGCTCTCAGCACCTTATAATAAGAATACAAATAATACATATGTATATAGCGCTTTACACAGTACTCAAATACACTTTACAGAACAGAGAAAATATGAACAAAGCAACCTTAATATACATTACTTCCTGATATCACGTGCGCAAACACAAATAACAGTTATTATGTTCTGTCGAACAATGTATGTATTAACTTCAGATTGGATTGTGTTGGTAATAGGCACTTAACGTTACCTAACGCTAAAAGTGAGTTTCATGCATCTAACAAGTGCTTTTTCGAACTTCTTTCTGATCTGAATAGTAATAGTAAGTTATGTGGGAAACACTTGAGTTAAGGGAGGTAACGTTACATAGTCTAACTAACATTAGCTAGCTACGATTTCATTACAGTACTATCAAAGATCCTTGCTCCTTCTCAATTATCTGGATTTAAGGACAAACTACAACCAACAGTCCAATAGTAATGTTAAATCTTACTTGTGAAAAGTTATCCCGAGCCGTACTTGCGATGGTCCGCCGATTAGAACAGGAAAATGCTGCACAGTGCTCTGGTATCTTAACTGCTGCTACGCAACGAAACTAGGAGTACGACCGGTTCAAGATGGCGGCCGCAAATCTCATCGCCCAGCGGCCAACAGGGCGTCTACCTATATGATGTCTATGGTTCCTAACATGTTTAGCACACAATAGCATATTTTACTGTGTTGCTAACAGTGCTTCACAGTGTTAAACAACTAGATGAGTTTAGGACAGGACGGTGCTCTGGCCCTAATGATGGAACATCTGTTTATGTATAGCAGGCTTAGTTTAAATTCAAATGAAAAAAAGACGCAGTGGTGGGAAGAAACGAGGAGCTAAAACAATAGACTGTCAGTCAAATAGAAAAAGAAGCACTCTCTCTTTTTCTCTCTTACATTCTCGGTTTCCTTCGTAGACAGGTGGTTTCACCTAAGACCCCCCAACTCTACCACTCGACACAAAGTCATCCATCACCACAGCAACTGCGCCTGTCATTGCCTGGGAAGCGAGGGACTGCTAGGGCAGATGGAAAGAGAGGCAGATCAACTGGTCTTCCAGCATCAGGTGGTCTGGGAAAGATAAAGAGAGAGAGCCTGAAAGAGAAAGAAGGCATCTTTCTTTGACACTAAGAAATTTAAAATGGAAATAAATACCTTGCTTTTTGGCACACAGACTGTAATGAAAGGTGTGTCTGTGACCGGAGCTCCCAGCTGGAAACTCCAAAAAGAAATGTCCTCAAAAAAGAATATTCTAATCTGACCCTTTCTGTGCAAAACCTCTGGCCCACAACATGGACAACCTGGAGATGAATGGTCAGAGTTAGATGTGCTTCCTGGGAAAGTTATGACTTTGTGTCACTGGTGTTGGCTGTAAATGCATGGAAATCATTCATCACAGGTCAGTGCCATCTTTCCTACAAGGCAGCAGTACGGTCTCAAAGCAAGTGACCTGAAGAAAAAACTTAAATTCCTTCAGAGTTACCTTTGACATACTGGAGCCATTTAAAGACAGAACACTCATCAAGCTGTATTCAGCCATAGAGAATGCATCCCACGTCTTAACGACACACTGATGAAACAAAAGAGCATATTCAGTACATGTCTGATTGCACTAAAATGACATGAAGAGAGACAAGACATCCTTTGTTCAATCCTGTCAGCCATCAAATTGTCCAATCCATTGCTTAGCTAAATATAGAGTAGGGCAGTTATAACTCTTCTTACTGCAGTGGATATTTCTAAAAGAAGGTTTATTTTTATTGAGTCTCTGTGTTGAACGATGTTGTATTGACATATAAAGTCTTAGCTACAAAAAATGCTATTGAATGCTATATGTATATGTATATGTATATGTATATGTATATGTATATGTATATGTATATGTATATGTATATGTATATGTATATGTATATGTGTGTGTGTGTCCAAAATGTCTGGGGAAAAAATACAATAATTTCAGCTCTGTATGCCACCAGAATATAATTAAAACGAATCCATCAAGATGAACTTGAAGTGCAGACTTTAAGCTTTAATTCAAGGGACTGAGCAAAAATCTAAAATGCTTAGGAATTACAAACATTTTTATACACACTCCCCCCATTTTGAGGTGCACATATGTAATTGGACAAATAAATATAATCATAAATAAAATATTCATTTTTAATATTCTGTTGAGAATCATTTTCAGGTAATGACTGCCTTAAGTCTGGAACTCATGGACATGACCAAAGATTGGGTTTCCTTATTTGTGATGCTTTGCCAGGCCTTTACTGCAGCTGACTTCAGTTGTTTGTTTGTGGGCCTTTCTGCCTTTAGTTTTGCCTTCAGCAAGTGAAATGTATGCTCAATCGGGTTAAATCAGGAGACTGACTTGGCCATTGCAGAATATTTAACATTTTACCTTCAAAAGGTCCTGGGTTGCTTTTGCAATATGTATTGGGTCATAGTCCATTTATACTATGAAGCACCGCCCCAATCAACTTTGCTGCATTTGACTGAATCTGCAAGGGCAGAGAGTGTATCCCTATACACTACAGAATGCTTCCGGCTGCTTCTGTCCTGTCACATCATCAATAAACACCAGTATCCCAGTGCCACTGGAAGCCATGCATGCTCATGCCACACTGCTCCACCATGTTTCACAGATGATGTCGTATGCTTTGGCTTGTAAGCAGTTCCAAACCTTCTCCAAATAAAACAATTGTGCCTGTGTCCAAATACATATCGACCTAACGGTATAATTAAGAGTGCACTGAATTACAGCCCATTCTCAGTAGTTGGTTATCAGACTTTGTCAGGCTTATTAACTTTTTAAATGTATTTTTCTTTCAAATTTGGGATTAAAAATCACTAAGTACACACTCCTAAGAAAACAAACAAACAAAAAAGTCTTCTCTGAACAGGCCCAAAGAGCGATAATTACAAATTTTAAAACTTTGTAAAAAAATGTTCAGTGTTTGTTTGTTTTAAGGACTTGAAACCTTTAGTGACAACATGCTTCACATGAGTTAATAAAATAATGTTTTATTTGAAGCCTTTTTAAGTGTAGATCAAACCACACTATTAAAGCAAAGCTCTTCTGACTTCTGACTGTTTCATCTCGAGTTTACACATCAACAAAGCACTAATTAGCAGATGACAATCACATCAGTCCTGTTGTCCCTAGCTTAAATGACACTGGCAAACATTAGGGACTAGAGTATATGGTTTCAACAAACACCACTTCTGTTATTATAATGACTTATGAATATAATAATTACATGCTCCCAAAGGCTACACCAAATGTCACTTTGTTAACAGGGCTATCTCCTGGGAGACTATGGGTAAATTCCAGGCCCTCTGATAACCAGTAATGACTGTCTACTGTAAGTCCCTTATAAAAGAAATATATATACTGTATGCATGCCATGTTGTAAATGTCTATAAATGTATTGTTTAGTACAATTTATAGAACAAATATAAATATGTATTCTAAACTTAAATAAATAGCAGAAAATGTTTAAATATTAGTCAAGAAAGAAATATTGAGAAAAATCAAGATTCAAGGTTTGTGATCCTGGGGCAACCCAGCTATTTTTTGTGACATGCTGTTCTGTGTTGCATTGTCCTGCCGCTGTGAGGAAAAGCGAGTTTCGACAGAAAGAGACAAAATGGAGACAGGGTGAAAGGAAAATACAGATGTGGCTTAATTGGGGTAATTTAGGTGAGTGTGTGAGAGAGGTGAACTCTTTTGATTGAACAGGCTGCTATTGATGCAGAAAGCGACCAAGTAACACTTGACTTCAGCCCCCTTTGAAGAAAAGATGGAGAGCGCAAAAAATAAGTACAAGAATAATGGTAAAAAAAAAAAAAGGTGGAACCTATTGCCCTCAGTCAGCATAGAAGTGCATGCTAGGAAAATAAAGAGTAAAATTTTCCCATTCACTCTTTGTTTTCTGATTTTCACTTTTGAGAAAGATTGTTTTACACAGCATTTGAAAGCAGCATATCATTTTTCATCACTTGTGTTATAAGGTTTTGTGAGATAGACAGAAAAGGCTCTTATAAAACAACATAAAGTAATGTTTTGAGTTTCATTTTCTTTTTCATATAGATTCATTATCAGTTGCAGCCTATGCAAATGTGTCAGGCCTCCTTGTGTAAGTTCCAGTTAATGATGATCAGGTTTGTAATAACTGTCATTGGCACACTCCTGATTGACGTTTTATACTTAGTGGCCAACAAATCTGATCTACGTCACTGCTACATTTACGCACACTGCTTGTGCATGCACTGAGAAACAGTCTAACGCTTTGAGAAGTTGAGAAGAAACTAGAATGATGCAGCAGTGGAGTGTGCCAGAAACCAATGAGGGAACCCCATTAAAACTTAATAACCAAGTTGGCAACCAAACCTAACTAAGCAGAAATGCTTGTGTGGAATCAGTGAAGAACAATTATAGGAATGTACCATAATATGTAAATTAGAAGAATGTTGTGTTATGCAGTATTTCCTGCACCTCTTTCATGTATACTGTCAGTGCTTTATCATATTTTACCAGGGCTGTCAATGTTAGTGCAATCTGCATTGAAAGGGATGTAATCAGATGACTATGTATTGCAGAATAGTAGCAGTAAGCACCTCCTTATTGAGTTGTTCTGAATACAGACTAGAGACACAGGTTTGGTTCATTTTATTGAAACAATGCAATTGCTATCGGTGAAGTTCATTTAAATGTATGTGTGAATGCTGCCATCCAAAACATTTGTGCTCACCAAACAAGCGAACACGGACCAGGGTTTCGTTCTGCTTCCAAACAAACTCAGAAATATGAATGCAACATGTACCCAAGACAAAGTGAACAAAAATCTTCTCTACTTATCATTGGAGCTATGTTGCCTATTACAGTTCAGTACAGGCATCAAAATCGGCATCTCCTTGCAGTAGATCTTAATTTGTGTGTGCAGCGGAGGAATTCCTCGTGTTATCTTTACTCCATTGCACAATTTGGTTAGGTAAGTTGTCCAGTCAGGTTGTGACCATATCTTTATGCCTTTTGTTTTGTATCTTTAAGTTCGGTGTTAAAAATGAAAGTTCTATCATGACAACTCTTGGAAGATGTTAGCATGTTAATGGATATCACAATGTTAACGTATTTGGTCTTAGCGAAATAGATCTGCTACGCTGCTGCTGCTGAATTGCTGCTGCAGTTGGTTATCATTGTTGTCGTAGTTTATTGCTGCTGCTGTAAAGCTAAAGCAAGTACAGGAACTTGCTACTGCCAATAGATATCCTGATTCAGTGCTGTGAGTATTTAAGACATACTGCTGCACAAATAGCATATATATGACCCATAGCAGATCAATACAGGTGGAGCAGGGGAAGGTGGAGGGTTTCAGAGGAGCTCTGAAAGCACACTGCAAAATTCTCTAGTGAATGCTAACCAGCCATTTAAATGTAGAGCCCAAGCTTATTGGCTTCGTCTGCAACATGAACCAATACTTCTCAATACTGGCCCTCAGGGTACACTTTCCTGCACAGTTTAGCTCCAACCTTGATCAAACTCCTTGATCAAACTCATCTGCCTCTAACTTTCTAGTAATCCCCAAGACCTAGATTAGCTTGTTCAGATGGGTTTGGTTGAGATAAACTCTGCCGGAAAGTGGACCTCAAGGGCAAGAGCTGATAACCCCAGATATATAGGGGCGAGCATGTATACAAAATGTGTTTCTATATAAAATAGCATGAATATTTAACTGATATGTAACAGAATCAGTTTCTTCCCAAGACTTGTTAGTTCAGAATAACAAGCTGGTATTAACAGTCTCATGATGGCAAGTGCTCTCATGGTGCAGTGCTTAATTCAAATAGTTTATCTCTCAAGATTTTAAATGGTAATGTAGCAAATTATAGCCATCATTTTGCTGAAATGTCAAATTTCAGCAGTTCTGTGAAGAGCTTGAATACTCTGTGAAATTTTTGTTATATTATAATGGAACAATCTGAGTCATTAGTTGAATAAATTATTTTTTTTCTTTTCCATCCAATGTGCGGGCAGCTACCACCTCTCTGTCTATCTGCTATTTCTCATTCTTGATTCTCTGTATTTTTCACCCTTTTCTTGTCTTGTTTTCTTGTTTCTCTCTTTGTTCTGTAAAAGATGTGATATAAAGGGAATTAATCTGCAAAATGACTTTCTCATAAAAAGTGTCTTGTAGCACGCTTTGCCTGCAGCTGAAGCCATTTTGACAGACTGAGTCAATTCTGAATTAAATGGTTCATGGAATCACTGCAAGACAGACAACATCACAGGGGTAATAGCATTGTTTTTGTTTCAAGGTTAATATCATGCATAATTAAAATTCCAATTATCTGGCTGGAGGGTTATTCTGAGCTATCTCATGAATATCAAACCATACAGACAGCATACAGTGTTTGTGCACTTATAAGAAAGAGCCCATGGACATTTGGTCTCCATTAAAAAGGTCAAGGTGTTCTGAACTTATCTGTAGCTCTGAGAAAAAAAAGGCAGAGGACAGGTGTGAAAGTAACTGGAGGTCTATTGAGAGAAAGGAGAGATGGAATGTGCCATGATGTGTGTTGGCTCTTAGACAGGTAACTGTATTAAACTGACCTTCATTCAGTCTTTTATGTTTATGAACTGATCAAACATGTGAGAGTTAAATTCAGATTGTGGTAATTTAGTCTGCCTTTTAGGCTGTTTCTGTTTGTCTTGGCCTCGCAATTCTGTCTGGATATTTTTTTTTTTTGTGAAGTACTGTATGCAGTTGGAGCTGGGTTACAATACATATTTCTTGTTTCATAAGCTCTCGATTTGATTTGATTCTAAATTTGCTGATTCAGATCTGATCAGACTGATTTGAGTCAGTAACTCACCTGTTTGAACTGTTCATTAAACAAACCAGCTCATAACGGTAAATCATTTCAGGGCTTCACATTGATCACACTGTATGTTTTTGTCTAGCCAAATTAATCAGCTGTAAAAAATAATTATTTTCTCTAAATGGCGCTATACGTTTTTGATTCACTAATAAGAATCAATAAAAGTCATTTGTTTGTGATTTGAAATTTCTTATGGCCTGTCCGAAAATCAAAACGTTTATGATTAACTCTGGAGCGTGTGCACCAGAAAGCATGACATCTGAAGCGAACAGCCAATCACACTGTCAGTTTGATTCAGTTCATAAAAGAAAGTCTCTGCTGAAGATTAAGATATTGCTGTGAAAAATATCATGAAATTAATTTCACACATTTGCAGGGAAGGAAAACCGCTGCTTCCACAAGTGAGAAGGCAGCTAAAAGAAAATATCTGACTATATTAATCAGGGACATGCAGACATGTTCAGGGGCATAGGCACAAGCTGGGAAAATATTTTCTGGGATAATGACAATAAGATGATATTTAGCTGAGTGTGTTATCGTGCTGGTACCTTAAGGTCTACCGTGGACAGTTGACTCCTAAAGTTTTTGATATTCTGCATATTCTGTGTGGTGATCAGTTCACAGCAAAGATAAAAATGTAACTTTGCCAATAAGTTTAAATAGATTTTTTACCTTTTTTTTGTCAATTTTTACTTTATTAGCATTTACAGTAGATGCATTTACACACTGTTTAATGCAGGACATGAATGCATTCAACCTGCAATTACAAATGCATTAATATTGTTTTTATATTTTAAACATAAAACGTTGAATACTGACATTTGAAATTATTTGTAAAAAATTAAAAGATATAGTTTAAATGTCAAATTAAAACTGTCAGTAGGTGTCAAAAAGTCACTGTTAATAAGTGAGTTATTGCGACTGAACTGAATCATTTAAACATTTGATTAATTCAGGAACGAGACAGTGTCATATTGCTCAGAGATGCAAATTGAAATAATATTTATTAGCGAAATAGAGCAAATACAGTCAACATTGTGTCTAAAACGTTAGTATCTTATTGTTAGATTCTTGTTTATTGAACTGCTTAATAAAATCAATATCACATTTGTAATCATGCTGCTTTTTGGTGGAAAAAACGTCAGTCATCGCGTGATACTGATTAACTATATGAAATGATATAAATTTCTTGAATTTTGTGATAATTCTAAATGCATTTTAATCAACTGAATCGTGCAGTAAAAGAATGTGCATTGGTCTAACCTACTAGACATTCTACTGTCTTCGCTCAGGAGTCTCCAGCATTATTTCATTTGGGAGCCACTTTTGCATCAATCCAAACTGTTATACACGGAATTGTTAAAATGTGCTGGAAATATATGTATATACATAGATAGATATATACAAAAAAAGGTACTGATACACACACTGATTTTTTATGACAAAGGCTAACAAATACAATTAGCAACACTATGCATTTTTTTAGTTTGCATAAACAGTGAAATAAAACATGAAAAAACAATGGCCAGATTTTAACTAACAAAAAATATTAATTACGTTATCTACTGACATGTACAACATGATGATATATATAAAAGGATGAGTCAGAATGATAAATTACATTTATCTGCTCCATAAACAATTCTACATAAGCTATATATATATAATGTGCATTCTAAAAAATCTTAATACTTCTGATAACAAGGTAGCTTATATTTCATCGACCGATTTACAACAAAAATTTTGCCCAGTTTTCGCAAAAACATGGCAGACAGACGGTATGAATTTGTAAAACCACAGTTTGACAGCAGGTGGCGTTTATGAACAGCAGAACAGAGTTGTTTCCACGGTAACCTCTGTAGACTAAGCTACAGCTGCACTTCAAAGACGGCTTTATTACGCATTACACGGAGAAAAGATGGAAAGTAAAAGTAAAACTTTGCAGAAGACAGTCGGTTTCCTATTATGCATTCACACAAATAATGAAATCATATATTCTTCCATATAATATCCCTCAGCAGTATGCCTTCAGTCACGTTTTCACTCAAAATGAAACAACTCTGTGTGTTGCATCTGTGTGAGACTCATAATAACTTTGATTAAAGCTGAACTGTATTTACTGTGAGTTTTTCAAATTGCGATAATCAAATACGGGTTTAATGATTGTTAAAACACATAATGGGATCATTAAAATAACCTCATGACCAATATGTCAAGTAGCCTATATGTCTTGGAAAGCTACCTCCAATTAGTAGCTGTTGAGCGACGTGTTGGAGACCCCTGCCTTAATTAAACTTTAGCCAACTTACATGGTAATTCTCATGAGTCATGGATGTTAGCAAGACAAATGAACTATTTGCCTTTGTCTTTTGGATAATTATCTGTAAATTTGGGGCACCGGAAGCTTAGTCTTTGTTCATCACCACTCACCTCCACACCAAGACAAGCACAGTGAAAAGGGAGGGAGGTTTTCACCTCTGCGGCTCTCTGCCTGTCTGTGACTGTGATGTGCTGATCAGTGTGTGCTACACTGCTGTGCTGCGGAGACACCGAGGGAGAAAGGAATCAGAACATGTCCCGAACTGACCTGAAATTGTGATTTTTTTATTTGTTTGACAGTTAAAGCTGGGCGCAAACAGAAACACATACATATACACATATATACATATATTTATAAAAAAAAACTCCCCAGAAGAAAGGGCACTTTCTCTCAAAGAAGAAAAGGGGCAGGTGCTCAAGCCCCCTTAGATGTTTATGTGTGCACGTGCCTGATATCATGCAATTAAGAATTAACTGAATTTATTTCATAATTTATATTGGTTCACAAAGAACTTTTTTACTAAGTTTAGCAATATATAAGAGAGAGAGAGTATTCATATAGAGTTTTCAAAATGACTTATGTACTGCATTAAGGATATATAATTAACTTTCAAAAACATAGATAATAATACATAATTTGCAGGATAAGCTGTCTCTAAAATGCTGAACTGCTTCAACAGGAACTGTGTTGCTTAAACACAGGGCATGAAACATTGTTACAGGGAGAATGCTTAGTACATTACATTACAGAGCAACTGATAATTGGCGTAAAGATTCACAGTGGGATCTTAATAATTGATACCAGAATCCTTTAAATGAAGAGAATAACCAGAAAGTCTGTTTTTACCCATGCAGGCCTACGCATGGTGAGAGCATGCACCATGGTAATCTCTTTATGGTGAAATGGTTTAAAGGTGTGCAAGAGAGAGACAGGCAGGGAGTAATTGGAAGCCACTTAAACACAGTAGAAGCTGATGATGAAAGCAAATCTAGACTGACAAGCCCATGCCTGGTTCTGAGTACCAAATACTCTGAGCACACAATAGAATCCTGATTGAGACAGAGAGAGGGAGTGAGAAGCAGATGAAAAGATGGAAAGAACCAGAAAAAGAGCATGTGACAGAAAGAGAGCAGAAAGTGAGCAACTCCTGCAGCAGGAAGATGCTAATTTCTCTCTCTCTCTGTTGCTTCTGATTAGTCACCTAAAGCAGCTCCTGAAGAGAAGACTAAAGTCTCTCAGCATTTGGCTATATCTACTTTATTATTAAAGTGTGGGAGGAAAGTTGTATGTATGCCTACACGTGTTTGTAAAAATAGCATTGCTCATTATAAAAAGTAATTATGTTCGTGTGTCTGGTCTTTTTAAGGAAATTAATTGTAATAAGTGTATTGCTTTGTATTTACACTTCAATCACAAACTTCAAAAAACTTGATCTTTAACTTCAAAAACTATGTATGTTATTACACATGACACTCTCTAGAACAGCTGTTCTTAATCATTATATAAATTATATTTAATACATTTAAAAATGTGAGTTGAAATGCTAATAAAGAACCTGACATCAGATTTTCTAAATAACTAGTCTTTTTATTGAAGAACATACAGCATTACATTTTTATTAATGTACAATTGTTTTATTTTTATGTTTAACAAAACAGTTTGAAAACAAGCAGCTTTTTAAAAATGGCATACAAAATATTGAAATATATTGGCTTGTATATTGGGGTGCTCGCACATTCTTCAGCAACCCATACAACGTATGCACATCTTGCAATTTATTTTACTTCCTTAATGTGACAAATTTTTGAGTTAAACAGGATGAAGAGCAAGTTATTAGATTTTGATTGCAAAGGTAATTGTTTTTATTTGGAATAACGTGCACCAATGAGTCATTCAAATAGAACCAGGGAAATGCATTAAGAAAATAAATTGGGTCTATTTTGATTTCATGTTGATTATTAATATACTCTTTATTTTCCCAACATGAGGAAGAGAAAGTTTGTCAATTGTATTTGTCTGTAAAGAATTGAATACTAAAGACTACTTAACTGCTGAATATATTGAAACAAAGAGGGTGATTTAATAACAGTTAATTTGGCAGTTATTTTCAATTAAGAACACATTTTTATCTAATACTGAATGAAATACAGTATTTGAGTACTCCAGTATCATATGCTTTTTTTGTATATTTGAATACTCTGGGGTGGTGCTAGCGCAGTGGATAAGACACATGTCTTTGGTGTGAGAGACCTGGGTTCGAATCCACTGTGAGACACCAATGTGTCCCTGAGCAAGACACTTAACCCCTAGTTGCTCCAGAGGTGTGCGACCTCTGACATATGTGGCAATTGTAAGTCGCTTTGGATAAAAGCGTCAGCTAAGTGAATAAATGTACTCTAGCATAATACACCTTTATATAATTCTGTAGTCATATATCATATTCTCTCAGTGACATTTATTTAGAAGACAGTGTTTACCTGGTATTTTATATACCTCTTTGGTGAATCTCTCTGTTGGCCTGGCAACCTATTTACATGGTAGCGGGGGTCTAACCTCCTCTCTGGTACCATCTGGCTACAGAGATATAGCTGGCGTAACCCTGTTGACCCATGTAAACACACGCATGAGAACACACATACACGTGTACATTGATCCACCCACACCCACCAGCAGGTAGAACCCTTGCTGGGCCATCTGCTTTTCCCTCCATCCAGGAAATCTCCAAAGATCCCTTCCTTTCTGTCGCTCTTCCTCCCTCTTGTTCAATTTTAGTTCTATTTTCATAGTTACACCAACAAATTCCCAGAGCTGCACATATGAAATCCAAATTAGATGTATTTTAAGTGTCTAAATCCATGTTTCCATCAGGATCATATATGTTGTCATACGAATGAGAATTTCATCATCATTGAGCACTTTTGTCATAGCTTAAAGAGCTAATGGGAGCAGTGTGTTATACAGATAAAACATATCCAATTGTGTTTTTGAGTCTTTGTTTGTTTTTCTTTTTTTATAATTAGTGGCGGTACAGTGCTTAAATGTAATTTTTATTAATGTTTTGTTTACAGTTCACGGGAGCACATGGGAGGAAAAGCACAATAAAACAGGAACACCAGGCTGACACCAGGCCTTGTAGGCCTCTCAGGCTAGGTTTGCATGGGCTGCCTCCAGGATAGTACCGGTTCTGGGACCTATGGTTATACTTGGGATAGGGAGCCCTCTCTGGGCCAAACTCTGAAACAGGAGCCTTCTCTGGGCTAAACTCAGGAACAGGAGCCCTCTCTGGTTAGATGTGGGGAGCGGAGCCCTCTCTGAGCTTTATGTGGACACAGGAACCCTCTCTGGGCTAGACTCGGGATCTGAGGCCCTCCTTGGGCCAGACGCGGAAACAACAGCCCTCTCTGGGCTTAACACGGAAACAGGAGCCCTCTCTGGGCTAGACTTGAGATCTGAGGCCCTCCCTTGGCCAGATATGGAAACAGCAGCCTTCTCTACAAAGTGACGCCCATGTTCTGCCTTCACCCAAAAATGTAGTGCTCTTTTTCTTTTGCTGTCCCAGTATCTCTCCATCCATTCAGTTCTTCTGTCTGTGGCTTGAGCCCTGCAGCTGATGCCTGTACTTCAGTGGATTCCTGTAATTGAGTTTTAAGTAATTATAGAAGAGCTAATGCATCTTAAATGCCTTTAAATTAGGAATACCAATTATTTACACTCACTTTACATAGGCTGGCGGCAAGAGCAATTCAAATGCCTATGTTAGCGATTCTACTTGCCAAGGTATCAGCAGGCATATGTATTTGTGTGAGTCCATCCTTTTTATTTTATTTTTTACCAAGTTGGTTAGTTGGTGCAAAGTTTCCCCATCCACAAAGAAAACAGCAGAATAAGGTGTGAAAAGGATGGTAAACTTTATGTTGCTCTTTGTAAAGCACCAGGGATCAGATGGAAGACCATCTGAGGAACACTTAAGCACTTAAGAAAACTGCAAAAACTGTAAAAGGGAACAGCCTAGAGAAACGTAAGAGGATATTTGACATCATTCCAAGTAAAACCACCATTTAGAATCACTCAAAAATGTACAAATCTTGGACAAAGACAGCAAGCACTTTTAATCTGCAACTTTTATACCTCTGGAAATAGAAAAGAGAACCCTTGAGTCTCTAGATCCCCTGACCTCCACCCAAGAAGCTTCCATCTTAAGCCTTGCACATCCAAGAGGAATCTTTCTTTCCTTACACTTTTTCCTTTTTTCTTATCTTTTCTTTTCTTTTCTAAATTAATGGAGTTTGTGTTCAGTGTTTCTTTGCGTGCATAATTCTCCCTGAATAAATACTTCAAAATCCTCCCAAAATAATTCATTTTACATTGACTTTCTACTGTAAAATACTGTCTTTTACTCCAAAGGATCTGTTTTCTCAGGGGCCTGATGTCCTGTGGTGCACTGTGCTCGGCCGAATGTAGTCTTAAAAGCATTTTATAGTGTTAGAGACTGAAACTGGTTCAAATGGAATATATTTTCCATGAATTACATCTGGAGAGTCAGCATGTTCTCTATCAGGCATCGGCAGCCTCTGCATGCTTACTGTCAGCCAGCATCATCAATACATCTTTGTCCAGGTTCTTCTGTTTAGCTGTTTTTATGTGGTGTTGATCAGGTTTATGACTTTTTAATTGCCTTCTTTGTTTTCATAAACAGTGTGCACGTGCTCCCATGTCAATGTGTGTGTGTGTGTGTGTGTATGTGTGTTTGTATCTTTTCCCTTGTTAAGGTGATTCAGTGTTGCTAAGGAATCTCTGAGCCCTCAGCGCACTCTACAAAGCTTTTCAATTAGCCCTTAATTGCCTAATTACCTCTGGGCATCAATGAGAAATGGCGAGAAAGAGAAAAAAGGGAAAGAGAAAAGATGAGAGAGCTAAAATAAAATTCAGTGTTTTAATGGAGAGGTCAAGGAAGGTTTGGTATGGTCCAATTAGCCCCTGCTGTTAGACATTGTAATTGCACCATCTGAATGCAACACCATTTCTCTATTAAATGCCATTAAAATGCAGCAGTGAATTATTATTATTATTATTGCACGGTCCAGATACAGAAAGCATCTTTCTCATATAACTGAAATTAAAAAGTATCTATGCATTTTGATCCTTCCTTCTTTCCTTTATTCTCTCAATATAAATAACCCACATTTTAATATCCTGATGCAGAAAGCATTTTTCCCATTTAAATAAGATTAAAATGTTTGGTAACATTTTATTTTATGATGATTTATTTACACAATACATGTACTTACTATTATAATAACAATACATTATTCATACTTACAAGCAAGTAACTCTAAACCAAACCCTAATCCTAAGACTAACTGTACATGTAGGTACAATTAATATTACTCAGTTATTCAATGTATAATTACACTGTAACAAGGACACCTTAAAATAAAGTGTAACCAAAAGTTTCTGTGCAATAATTTATTATTATTATTATTAATAATAATAATAATAATAATGATGATAATGATAATAATAATGGTTACACTTTATTTTAAGGTGTCCTTGTAACAGTGCAATTATACATTTAAGTACTGAGTAATATTAATTAACTACATGTACTTACTATATGGTTAGGGTTAGGATTAGTGTTTGTCTTAGGGTTACTTGCGTGTAATTATGCATAATTAATTGGTATTATAACAGTCAGTACATGTAACATGTAACAAGGACACCTTAAAATAAAGTATTACCATAATAATAATAATCATCATAATCATCATTATCATTTGAGTACTTGTTTATTTTTCATGCATTCACTATTTTACGTTTTACAATTCATATGAATAACACATATTATAATGCCCCAGTGTAAAAATAATTTTTTTTTAACTGCCTTTAAAAGATAGCTGCGCATTCTGGTAATTTGTTATTTGTATTATTATTATTATTATTATTGTTTATTGATTTATTCTTAGATTATTTTCCTTTTTTTACAAGTAACATGAAAATATATTATTTATGTATATATTATATTATTTCATCATTCATTCTTTATTTGTTTGTTTGTTTCTTTCTTTCCTTTTTTCTGCTATAAAATAATTTGCTATATATAACACATTATATTATAGCAACTAGCCTATGTTTCTTTAACTGAAAATCAAAAGTAACTTAATTCAAAAGCTTTCTTTTTTTTTCATTTCTTTTTTTCAAGCAATATAAGAGCCACTGTGCCAGCCAAGCAGCAACATTTATTGGGATGAATGGTAATGCTAACGGCTTTCTCCAGATTTTGTAGACCACATTAGTTTTAGTTCCTTGAAAATACTCAGAATTCATAAGTTCTTGTGGTGGCAGCATAACAGGGAAGTCCTCGTGATACATGTTGAGCTTCAGAATGAATCTATTTTTCTCTATCTGTTCCTTTCTCTCCTTGTGATCTCTCTAGAAATGTTAATCTCTCATTCTTTCCCATCTTTCTCTCTCCCTCGTGATTCCCCCTCCCCCAATCTCTCTCTCTCTATCTCTCTCTGGAGGGCTCTGAGGGAAGCAGTGAAGCGCCACAGCGAGCTCCTGTCTGTCACAATCACACATGTTTCCCATTAATGTGACAAACACAGTTGACATCCAATTTCCCCCATGCGTACCAGCTTCCCACAAAATGGATGATGAGACTGCAAAACCCCCGTTCATGATAAACCTCTGCCTCAGGGGAGGAATCCACAGAAGCAGCGCCATCAAACACATGAATGGCATCTCATCTCATACTGAGTGAACGACCAGGGCATGTGTGAGGGGGGAAAAATGAACAGAGATGCGCAGTGGCAGTTGTTATTTGTGCGGAGCGGACGTGTCTAGCGGTGGAGGCAGAAGCTGACTGTATGCAGGGCCCTGACAGGCCGTTTAAATGTGCCATCATGACCTCTTGTTATGCCTGTAGCAAACAATAGTCCTCAAACTCACTGAACGAATGTCGACTGTATCAGATGAACTACCGGTGAAACTCTTTTGGCATTCTGGGATGCCACTGTCAATCTGTACAGCCTCTCCTGCGTCATTATGACGTCATGACCACACAGAATCAGCGAAACCAAGAGGCCTGAAAAAACAACAACAACAACAGGAGGCCTGCCAGACAGACGCGTGTCATTTGCTGCCTGCTGCCGCCACCTAGTGGTAGATTTATGGCAGCAGTTGTGACAACAACAGGCTTTACGAGCGAACTGTTATCCCTCCCAGTGGGAAAATCAAATTTACTCTGAACAACAAAACTTTTCATTCAGGGGTTTTCATTACTCTCTGTCTCTCTCAATTCTTCGGCGCACGCAGATCGTGGAGACTTTCCTATTTGCATCAGATCAATAGTCTTCTTTAGTTTCTACATTCCCGCTCTAAGTGAAATCGTAGGAAATCTGAGTGAAATTAAATGTACTAATTGGTTTCCGAGGGACAAAGGAAACAAAACTGAATTGATTGCTGTAATAAGTGTCTTAGTAAAAGCACACTCAGTTCAACTGTTTGAAGGGATTTTACAAAGCAAATTAATTTGTCTCGCTTTCATTCTGCGCTTTCCTTTTTCTTGCCTGTCTCGTTGCATATTCTCGGTGTTCTCTGTTCGTTGTTCTCTCCACCTGCAGGAGGATGAGTTTCTGCATTGCTCATTGAGTTTGACTTCAGTCTTGTGTTCCACCTCACCTTGATGAACACCTTGATATTTTTTTTCATTATTTATGTATCTTAATTTATTTAACTGGCTCGTTCAATGTAATTAAATGGTTTTATTAAAAATAAATATTTTATATTTATTCAGTAGTATTCATTATAATGATAGCCTACATATTTCAGTCTCAGCATTTTTTATTTTTAATCAGATTAAAGACATTTGTAATCTTACAGAAAAATTATTTTTCAATTACATGCTGTTCCTTTGAACGTTCTGTTCATCAGATATTCAGTAAGATTTTTATATTGTTTTTTAAAAGGGTATATATTTTACACTAATCTATAAAAACACCAGTCTGGTAAATAAATTGTAAGTATCAACTGTAAGTAAATGTTTTTTTAGTGTGAGTGAATTTTCTACTTAACTTATCCCTCACAGCACACACACACACACACACAAACATACACAGAAAACCATGTATTTCTCAAATAAATAAATAAAAAAGTCTAGATTTATACAGTGTGCAAAAGAAAATACAGTTTGCTCACTGCGGGCATCCAGAGAATGGTCATAGACTAATTTATTGTGACATTTTCATTAACTAGTGATTTGAGGAAAAATTCCTAATCAGGGAATAATTTAAGCATTTAATGAGAATGTCCCTCAGAAGGAAGGAAGCTGGTTTTACATTTTAGAGAAATTTGTTTTACAGCTTCACTTTAAAATGTTTTAAATCTTTAAAAATACTGTTTGCCTCCTGATAAACATTTCTTACAAATCATGTTTTGATTGTTTATTGTTCAATTAATTGTTGAACTGCTTATTACAATACCCATTAAACAAACTTTTGCTGGAACTACCTGCAATGGAAGAAATCTGCTGGAATATTGAAAATGATGGACTGGCCCCCTTTAAGTCTGGACCTCAAGACCATCGAGCAAATATGGGGCGAATTAGAAAATAAACTGGACAGATCTATTGTGCATTCAAAAGAAAACCCTTGGCTTGATTTGCTTCAGCATTACTGTTGAAGTTCTAAAGGAATATACTGACACTATGCCAGAGAGATGTGCTGCTGTAATTGCTGCAAAAGGTGGACATACCAAATATTAATGTTAAAAGTGGATTAAAACAGTACGACTCACTTCATCTGATATTTGTTGTGCTCAGAGCAACCATCTGCATGTTTCATGAACATTATGAAATGAAATCATGTTTTGGAGGCAAAAAGGGTCAGTATTTTTCATAAGGTATTCCACTGTAGATCTTAATGAGAGTATTCTCCCAAAAATGAAGATTCTGTCACCAATTGCATACAGTGGCTTATAATTTCTGAATATATTTTCAGAAATTCTGAGAAAAGCCCAAACATGTCTGGAACCACATTAGTAAATGATGTCCTTTCGGCAGGGGCGATTCTAGGATTTTTTCAACTGGGGGGCACAAGAGGGGCCACGATTAATACAGAGGGGCCAATCTTGTGTTGTTTGAACTGTATATCCAAATCATTTCAAGAGTTCAGTAACCTATAAAATCAGTAATAAACAGTGATACCCTATTATATTTTAATAGCAGTTATTCACTGCTCTAAATCAAAACAATCAAATACAATTTGTATTAACTTTTCACCTTACAAAAGTGAAAGAAAAACTGTAATAAATAAAAGAATCCAATGTATGAATAGTGTACAACTCACAAATAGTAATAATAATAGAATTTATTTATAATAGCCTTATATAATAGCCTATATATATATATATATATATATATATATATATATATAATAGCCTTATTTATATAAATACAGAATAATATTAATAATTCATAGAAATAAATACACAATTAATGAATTCATATAACTAATATAAATTTAATATAATAAATTGTTTTTGTTTATTATCCACATCCCATTCAATTTGCATAGCAGCAGTTGCAGTAAATTTGCATTGATGAATAAACAAAATCTACTTATGTCAAGGCTAATTAATCTTGAGCATATTGATTTAAAAATATCATATAACCATACTTTGTTAGATAGCTACTTGTTCAAAAAGGTAGCTTTAGTTTAACATGTAAAATATGTGGATCCTATAGAAACAGTTTAGAATAGCTTAATTAGTCCAGTGTTATTTTAGTATTAGTTACTGATTTTGCTATTTAAACATGCATTAAATATTTATGTATGATTTTTTTATTTGAGAATGTTTCTGGGTGTCATCAAATGATTTTTTGTCAATAACTTCTGTGAAAACACAGTACACGCCGAATTTGAGACTCATTTTTTTACTTTGATTGACACAAAATTCAAGAAAACTACAATATATTGTATAGCAAGTAAACATCAAGTTATAGAAATAACATACAATTTATTTTAGCCAAACAACTGTTAATACTGACCAAACAAATAAACAACAACAAAACCACTGTCCTGCAGACTAAATACAGTGGATGTAGTTCATTTTCTATCTAAAATGTGGCTTATAATGGGTTTATGTATCTGGTTCATTTCAAAAAAGTACAATTCTGCGATTTTTTCCAGGGTGCAGACCGCAATCACGGAGCACCATGGTGATTTAGAACGCCAACTGAATTTATGAGAAATCTACAGACGCAAATAGATTAAAGGTGTAGTAAAATAAAGACCTGTGTATTTTGGACTTTTTTTTCACCACAAGTCTGAAAGAAGACATGTTATTGAAGACAAACAGCCCCAAATCTCAAAATTGACCAGTAAAAAAAAACTATGTTTTTGCATGTGTCTCACCCATAGACTGTAAAAAAAAGTCTCAAGTGTGGAGCGTTAGATAAACATCATAGGATTTGTTTCGTCACCTCACTTAAGTGAAAAAAGTCGCTAATCGACTGCATGATTCAATAATGACTTTATTAGGGCCCGAGCACCGATGGTGTGAGGACCCTCTTGGAATTGCTCCGTTTATTATTATTAGGGCCCGAGCACCGATGGTGTGAGGACCCTCTTGGAATTGCTCCGTTTATTATTATTATTATTATTATTATTATTATTAGGGCCCGAGCACCGATGGTGTAAGGACCCTCTTGGAATTGCTCCGTTTATTATTATTATTATTATTATTATTATTATTATTATTATTATTAGGGCCCGAGCACCGATGGTGTGAGGACCCTCTTGGAATTGCTCCGTTTATTATTATTATTATTAGGGCCCGAGCACCGATGGTGTGAGGACCCTCTTGGAATTGCTCCGTTTATTATTAGGGCCCGAGCACCGATGGTGTGAGGACCCTCTTGGAATTGCTCCGTTTATTATTATTAGGGCCCGAGCACCGATGGTGTGAGGACCCTCTTGGAATTGCTCCGTTTATTATTATTATTATTATTATTATTATTAGGGCCCGAGCACCGATGGTGTGAGGACCCTCTTGGAATTGCTCCGTTTATTATTATTATTATTATTATTATTATTATTATTATTATTATTATTATTATTATTATTATTATTATTATTATTATTATTATTATTATTATTATTCTCTAAGATGAATCGCATTTTTGAGAGCCTAAACATGCTCGAAAAGTCATGAAACTTTGCACACACCTCAGAACTGGCGAAAATTTACGTCTGATATGGGTTTCAGAAGTGGGTGTGGCAAAATGGCTCGACAGCGCCACCTATACACGTTCAACGGTGTGCGCCTCGAGCTACGTTTCACGTACATGTATGGAAATTGGTATACACATGTATCTCTCCAATACCTACAAAAAAGTCTCTTGGAGCAAAATCCGAAACCCAACAGGAAGTCGGTTATTTTTAATTTTATGAGCAAATTTTGTGTCATTTTTGTCATTTCCATGCGTTGTATTTTAACGAACTCCTCCTAGAGATTAATTCAGATCAACACCAAAGTTGGTATGCCTAATCTAAAGGCCTTTGCGATGTTAAATTGCGAAGATTTTGAGTTTTCGTTAAAGGGCGTGTCCGTGGCGGCCTGGCGAATTTCGATGATTCGCCATGAAAAATGAAGTTGCTATAACTCAGACATACAATGTCCAATGTGTCCAAAACTTCACATGTTTAATAAGACTCCTGACCTGAACAGACTGACATGCCCATATTCAGTTATAGTCATAGCGCCACCTATAGGCAACAGGAAGTGACATATTTTACACTGCGACTAACTACTCCTAGAAATTTTATGACATCAATGTCTTTTTTGTGGTCAGTCTAATCTAAAGGCCTGTGCGATGTTAAGTTGTGAAGATCTTGAGTTTTCGTTAAGGGGCGTGTCCATGGCACCGTGACAAATTTCAAAGTCTCGCCATGGGAATAAAAGATGTTATAACTCAGGCATAAAATGTCCGATCTTCCCCAAACTTCACATGTTTGATAAAAGTCCTGGCCTGAACAGATCTGAAGGCCAATATTCCATCGGGTGTGGCAAAATGGCTCGATAGCGCCACCTATACACTTTCAACGGAGTGCACCTCGAGCTATGTTTCACGTACATGTACAAAAATTGGTACACACATGTAACACACCAATACCTACAAAAAAGTCTCTTGGTACGAAATCCTAATCCCAACGGGAAGTCGGTTATTTTGAATTTTCCCTGCAAAATTGGTGTTGTTTTTGCCATTTTCAGGGGTTGTACTTTAACGAACTCCTCCTAGAGATTTATTCAGATCAACACCAAACTTGGTCAGTGTAATCTAAAGCCCTTTGCGATGTTAAATTGCGAAGGACTTGAGGTTTCGTTAAAGGGCGTGTCCATGGCGGCCTGACAAATTTCGATGTTTCGCCATGAAAAAGGAAGTTGCTGTAACTCAGACATACAATGTCCAATCTACCCCAAACTTCACATGTTGGATAAGACTCTTGACCTGAAAAGATCTACATGCCAATATTCAGTTATAGTCATAGCGCCACCTATTGGCAACAGGAAGTGAAATATTTTACACTGCGACAAACTACTCCTAGAAATTTTATGACATCAATGTTATTTTTGTGGTCAGTCTAATCTAAAGACCTGTGTGATGTTTAGTTGTGAAGATCTTGAGTTTTCGTTAAAAGGCATGTCCATGGCGCCGTGACGAAGTTCGATGTGTCGCCATGGGAATAAAAGATGTTATAACTCAGGCATAAAATGTCCGATCTTGCCCAAACTTCACATGTGTGATAAGGGTCCTGGCCTGAACAGATCTGAAGGCCAATATTCCATTGGGTGTGGCAAAATGGCTCGATAGCGCCACCTATACACTTTCAACTGAGTGCATATACACTTTCAACGGAGTGCGCCTCAAGCTATGTTTCACGTACATGTACAAAAATCGGTACACATGTAACACACCAATATCTACGAAAAAGTCTCTTGGTACGAAATCCGAATCCAAACAGGAAGTCAGTTATTTAGAATGTTCTCTGCAAAATTGGTGTTGTTTTTGGCATTTTCAGGGGTTGTACTTTACCAAACTCCTCCTAGAGATTTATTCAGATCAACATCAAACTTGGTCAGTTAAATCTAAAGGCCTTTGCGAAGTTAAATTGGGAAGGTCTTGAGATTTCGTTAAAGGGGGTGTCCATGGCGGCCTGACAAATTTTGATGTTTCGCCATGAAAAAGGAAGTTGCTGTAACTCAGACATACAATGTCCAATCTGCCCCAAACTTCGCATGTTAGATAAGACTTCTACCCTTAACAGATCTACATGCCCATATTCAATTATAGTCATAGTGCCACCTGCTGGCAACAGGAAGTGACATATTTTACGCTGAGACAAACTACTCCTAGAGAGTTTTTGACATTAATGTATTTTTGTGGTCAGTCTAATCTAAAGGCCTCTGTAATGTTAAATTGTGGCAATCTTGAGTATTTTCGTTAAAGAGCGTGTCCATGGCAAAAATGACTAAATTTGATGTCTCGCCACAGCAAGAGAAGTTGTTGTAACTCAGGCATAAAATGTTTGATCTTCCCCAAACTTCACATGTTCGATAAGAGTGCAGCCCTGAACATATCTGAAGGCCAATATTCCATTATAATTATAGCGCCACCTGCTGGCAACAGAAAGATTGGCACATATATGGAATAAACTTTGATATATTCCACTTATATTTATGAGTTTAAATGCATATTTCTCACCGTTCACCTATTTACTAAAGCCACTCGCTGCCGGTGAACCCGGGTGCGAGGGCCCGTTCATCGCTGCTTGCAGCTTTAATTATTATTATTATTATTCTTCTTCTTCTCTAAGATGAATCGCATTTTTGAGAGCCTAAACATGCTCGAAAAGTCATGAAACTTTGCACACACCTCAGAACTGGCGAAAATTTACGTCTGATATGGGTTTCAGAAGTGGGTGTGGCAAAATGGCTCGACAGCACCACCTATACACGTTCAACGGTGTGCGCCTCGAGCTACGTTTCACGTACATGTATGAAAATTGGTATACACATGTATCTCTTCAATACCTACAAAAAAGTCTCTTGGAGCAAAATCCGAAACCCAACAGGAAGTCGGTTATTTTTAATTTTATGAGCAAATTTTGTGTCATTTTTGTCATTTCCATGCGTTGTATTTTAACGAACTCCTCCTAGAGATTAATTCAGATCAACACCAAAGTTGGTATGCCTAATCTAAAGGCCTTTGCGATGTTAAATTGCGAAGATTTTGAGTTTTCGTTAAAGGGCGTGTCCGTGGCGGCCTGGCGAATTTCGATGATTCGCCATGAAAAATGAAGTTGCTATAACTCAGACATACAATGTCCAATCTGCCCCAAACTTCACATGTTTGATGAGACTCCAAACCTGAACAGATTGACATGCCCATATTCAGTTATAGTCATAGCGCCACCTATTGGCAACAGGAAGTGACATATTTTACACTGCGACTAACTACTCCTAGAAATTTTATGACATCAATGTTATTTTTGTGGTCAGTCTAATCTAAAGGCCTGTGCGATGTTAAGTTGTGAAGATCTTGAGTTTTCGTTAAGGGGCGTGTCCATGGCGCCGTGAAAAAATTCAAAGTCTCGCCATGGGAATAAAAGATGTTATAACTCAGGCATAAAATGTCCGATCTTCCCCAAACTTCACATGTTTGATAAAAGTCCTGGCCTGAACAGATCTGAAGGCCAAAATTCCATTGGGTGTGGCAAAATGGCTCGATAGCGCCACCTATACACTTTCAACTGAGTGCATATACACTTTCAACGGAGTGTGCCTCAAGCTATGTTTCACGTACATGTACAAAAATCGGTACACAAATGTAAAACACCAATATCTACGAAAAAGTCTCTTGGTACGAAATCCGAATCCAAACAGGAAGTCAGTTATTTAGAATTTTCTCTGCAAAATTGGAGTTGTTTTTGCCATTTTCAGGGGTTGTACTTTAACGAACTCCTCCTAGAGATTTATTCAGATCAACACCAAACTTGGTCAGTTAAATCTAAAGGCCTTTGCGATGTTAAATTGCGAAGGACTTGAGGTTTCGTTAAAGGGCGTGTCCATGGCGGCCTGACAAATTTCGATGTTTCGCCATGAAAAAGGAAGTTGCTGTAACTCAGACATACAATGTCCAATCTGCCCCAAATTTCACATATTAGATAAGACTTCTGCCCTTAACAGATCTACATGCCCATATTCAGTTATAGTCATAGCGCCACCTGCTGGCAACAGGAAGTTACATGTTTTACGCTGCGACATACCACTCCTAGAAATCTTTTGACATTAATGTATTTTTTGTGGTCAGTCTAATCTAAAGGCCTGTGCAATGTTAAATTATGGAGATCTTTAGTTTTTGTTAAAGGGCGTGTCAATGGCGCCATGACAAAATTTGATGTCTCGCCACAGCAAGAGAAGTTGTTGTAACTCAGGCATAAAATGTTTGATCTTCCCCAGACTCCGCATGTTCGATAAGAGTCCTGGCCTGAACACATCTGAAGGCCAATATTCCATTATAATGATAGCGCCACCTGCTGGCAACAGAAATATTGGCAAATATATGGAATAAACATTGATATATTTCACTTATATTTATGAGTTTAAATGCATATTTCTCACCGTTCAACTATTTACTAAAGCCACTCGCTGCCGGTGAGCCGGGGTGCGAGGGCCCGTTCATCGCTGCTTGCAGCTTTAATTATTATTATTATTATTATTATTATTATTATTATTATTATTATTATTATTATTATTATTATTATTATTATTATTCTCTAAGATGAATCGCATTTTTGAGAGCCTAAACATGCTCGAAAAGTCATGAAACTTTGCACACACCTCAGAACTGGCGAAAATTTACGTCTGATATGGGTTTCAGAAGTGGGTGTTGCAAAATGGCTCGACAGCGCCACCTATACACGTTCAACGGTGTGCGCCTCGAGCTACGTTTCACGTACATGTATGAAAATTGGTATACACATGTATCTCTCCAATACCTACAAAAAAGTCTCTTGGAGCAAAATCCCAAACCCAACAGGAAGTCAGTTATTTTTAATTTTATGAGCAAATTTTGTGTCATTTTTGTCATTTCCATGCGTTGTATTTTAACGAACTCCTCCTAGAGATTAATTCAGATCAACACCAAAGTTGGTATGCCTAATCTAAAGGCCTTTGCGATGTTAAATTGCGAAGATTTTGAGTTTTCGTTAAAGGGCGTGTCCGTGGCACCTGGCGAATTTCGATGATTCGCCATGAAAAATGAAGTTGCTATAACTCAGACATACAATGTCCAATCTGCCCCACACTTCACATGTTTGATGAGACTCCGAACCTGAACATATTTACATGCCCATATTTAGTTATAGTCATAGCGCCACCTATTGGCAACAGGAAGTGACATATTTTACACTTCGACACACTACTCCTAGAAATTTTTTGACATCAATGTCTTTTTTGTGGTCAGTCTAATCTAAAGGCCTGTGCGATGTTAAGTTGTGAAGATCTTGAGTTTTCGTTAAGGGGCGTGTCCATGGCGCCGTGACAAAATTCAAAGTCTCGCCATGGGAATAAAAGATGTTATAACTCAGGCATAAAATGTCCGATCTTCCCCAAACTTCACATGTTTGATAAAAGTCCTGGCCTGAACAGATCTGTAGGCCAATATTCCATCGGGTGTGGCAAAATGGCTCGATAGCGCCACCTATACACTTTCAACGGTGTGCGCCTCGAGCTACGTTTCATGTACATGTATGAAAATCAGTATACACATGTATCTCTCCAATACCTACAAAAAAGTCTCTTGGAGCAAAATCCGAAACCCAACAGGAAGTCGGTTATTTTTAATTTTATGAGCAAATTTTGTGTCATTTTTGTCATTTCCATGCGTTGTATTTTAACGAACTCCTCCTAGAGATTCATTCAGATCAACACCAAAGTTGGTATGCCTAATCTAAAGGCCTTTGCGATGTTAAATTGCGAAGATTTTGAGTTTTTGTTAAAGGGCGTGTCCATGGCGGCCTGACAAATTTCGATGTTTCGCCATGAAAAAGGAAGTTGCTGTAACTCAGACATACAATGTCCAATCTGCCCCAAACTTCACATGTTAGATAAGACTTCTGCCCTTAACAGATCTACATGCCCATATTCAGTTATAGTCATAGCGCCACCTGCTGGCAACAGGAAGTGTCATGTTTTACGCTGCGACAAACTACTCCTTGAAATTTTATGACATCAATGTTATTTTTGTGGTCAGTCTAATCTAAAGACCTGTGTGATGTTTAGTTGTGAAGATCTTGAGTGTTCGTTAAAAGGCGTGTCCATGGCGCCGTGACGAAGTTCGATGTGTCGCCATGGGAATAAAAGATGTTATAACTCAGGCATAAAATGTCCGATCTTGCCCAAACTTCACATGTGTGATAAGGGTCCTGGCCTGAACAGATCTGAAGGCCAATATTCCATTGGGTGTGGCAAAATGGCTCGATAGCGCCACCTATACACTTTCAACTGAGTGCATATACACTTTCAATGGAGTGCGCCTCAAGCTATGTATCACGTACATGTACAAAAATCGGTACACACATGTAACACACCAATACCTACAAGAAAGTCTCTTGGTATGAAATCCGAATCCCAACAGGAAGTCGGTTATTTAGAATTTCTCTGCAAAATTGGCGTTGTTTTTGCCATTTTCAGGGGTTGTACTTTAACGAACTCCTCCTAGAGATTTATTCAGATCAACACCAAACTTGGTCAGTTAAATCTAAAGGCCTTTGCGATGTTAAATTGCGAAGTTCTAGAGGTTTCGTTAAAGGGCGTGTCCATGGCGGCCTGACAAATTTCGATGTTTCGCCATGAAAAAGGAAGTTGCTGTAACTCAGACATACAATGTCCAATCTGCCCCAAACTTCGCATGTTAGATAAGACTTCTGCCCTTAACAGATCCACATGCCCATATTCAGTTATAGTCATAGCGCCACCTGCTGGCAACAGGAAGTGACATGTTTTACGCTGCGACAAACTACTCCTAGAAATCTTTTGACATTAATGTATTTTTTGTGGTCAGTCTAATCTAAAGGCCTGTGCAATGTTAAATTGTGGAGATCTTCAGTTTTTGTTAAAGGGCGTGTCCATGGCGCCATGACAAAATTTGATGTCTCGCCACAGCAAGAGAAGTTGTTGTAACTCAGGCATAAAATGTTCAATCTTCCCCAGACTCTGCATGTTCGATAAGAGTCCTGGCCTGAACACATCTGAAGGCCAATATTCCATTATAATGATAGCGCCACCTGCTGGCAACAGAAAGATTGGCATATATATGGAACAAACTTTGATATATTCCACTTATATTTATGAGTTTAAATGCATATTTCTCACCGTTCACCTATTTACTAAAGCCACTCGCTGCCGGTGAGCCTGGGTGCGAGGGCCCGTTCATCGCTGCTTGCAGCTTTAATTATTAGTTTTATTATTATTATTATTATTATTCTCTAAGATAAATCGCATTTTTGAGAGCCTAAACATGCTCGAAAAGTCATGAAACTTTGCACACACCTCAGAACTGGTGAAAATTTACGTCTGATATGGGTTTCAGAAGTGGGTGTGGCAAAATGGCTCGACAGCGCCACCTATACACGTTCAACGGTGTGCGCCTCGAGCTACGTTTCACGTATATGTATGAAAATTGGTATACACATGTATCTCTCCAATACCTACAAAAAAGTCTCTTGGAGCAAAATCCGAAACCCAACAGGAAGTCGGTTATTTTTAATTTTATGAGCAAATTTTGTGTCATTTTTGTCTTTTTCATGCGTTGTATTTTAACGAACTCCTCCTAGAGATTAATTCAGATCAACACCAAAGTTGGTATGCCTAATCTAAAGGCCTTTGCGATGTTAAATTGCGAAGATTTTGAGTTTTCGTTAAAGGGCGTGTCCGTGGTGGCCTGGCGAATTTCGATGATTCGCCATGAAAAATGAAGTTGCTATAACTCAGACATACAATGTCCAATCTGCCCCAAACTTCACATGCTTGATGAGACTCCGAACCTGAACAGATTGACATGCCCATATTCAGTTATAGTCATAGTGCCACCTATTGGCAACAGGAAGTGACATTTTACACTGCGACTAAATACTCCTAGAAATTTTATGACATCAATGTCTTTTTTGTGGTCAGTCTAATCTAAAGGCCTGTGCGATGTTAAGTTGTGAAGATCTTCAGTTTTCGTTAAGGGGCGTGTCCATGGCACCGTGACTAAGCTCGATGTGTCGCCATGGGAATTAAAGATGTTATAACTCAGGCATAAAAGGTCCGATCTTGCCCAAACTTCACATGTGTGATAAGAGTCCTGGCCTGAACAGATCTGAAGGCCAAAATTCCATTGGGTGTGGCAAAATGGCTCGATAGCGCCACCTATACACTTTCAACTGAGTGCATATACACTTTCAACGGAGTGCGCCTCAAGCTATGTTTCACGTACATGTACAAAAATCGGTACACACATGTAACACACCAATATCTACGAAAAAGTCTCTTGGTACGAGATCCGAATCCAAACAGGAAGTCAGTTATTTAGAATTTTCTCTGCAAAATTGGTGTTGTTTTTGGCATTTTCAGAGGTTGTACTTTAACGAACTCCTCCTAGAGATTTATTCAAATCAACACCAAACTTGGTCAGTTAAATCTAAAGGCCTTTGCGAAGTTAAATTGGGAAGATCTTGAGATTTCGTTAAAGGGAGTGTCCATGGCGGCCTGACAAATTTCGATGTTTCGCCGCTGTAACTCAGACATACAATGTCCAATCTGCCCCAAACTTCACATGTTAGATAAGACTTCTGCCCTTAACAGATCTACATGCCCATATTGAATTATAGTCATAGCGCCACCTGCTGGCAACAGGAAGTGACATATTTTACGCTGAGACAAACTACTCCTAGAGATTTTTTGACATTAATGTATATTTGTGGTCAGTCTAATCTAAAGGCCTGTGTAATGTTAAATTGTGGCAATCTTGAGTTTTTGTTAAAGAGCGTGTCCATGGCAAAAATGACAAAATTTGATGTCTCGCCACAGCAAGAGAAGTTGTTGTAACTCAGGCATAAAATGTTTGATCTTCCCCAAACTTCACATGTTCGATAAGAGTGCAGCCCTGAACACATCTGAAGGCCAATATTCCATTGTAATGATAGTGCCACCTGCTGGCAACAGGAAGATTGACACATATATGGAATAAACGTTGATATATTCTACTTATATTTATGAGATTAAACGCATATTTCTCACCGTTCACCTATTTACTGAAGCCACTCGCTGCCGGTGAGCCCGGGTGCGAGGGCCCGTTCATTGCTGCTTGCAGCTTTAATTAGGGCCCGAGCACCGATGGTGTGAGGACCCTCTTGGAATTGCTCCGTTTATTATTATTATTATTATTATTATTATTATTATTATTATTATTATTCTTCTCTAAGATGAATCGCATTTTTTAGAGCCTAAACATGCTCGAAAAGTCATGAAACTTTGCACACACCTCAGAACTGGCGAAAATTTACGTCTGATATGGGTTTCAGAAGTGGGTGTGGCAAAATGGCTCGACAGCGCCACCTATACACGTTCAACGGTGTGCGCCTCGAGCTACGTTTCACGTACATGTATGAAAATTGGTATACACATGTATCTCTCCAATACCTACAAAAAAGTCTCTTGGAGCAAAATCCGAAACCCAACAGGAAGTCGGTTATTTTTAATTTTATGAGCAAATTTTGTGTCATTTTTGTCATTTCCATGCGTTGTATTTTAACGAACTCCTCCTAGAGATTAATTCAGATCAACACCAAAGTTGGTATGCCTAATCTAAAGGCCTTTGCGATGTTAAATTGCGAAGATTTTGAGTTTTCGTTAAAGGGCGTGTCCGTGGCGGCCTGGCGAATTTCGATGATTCGCCATGAAAAATGAAGTTGCTATAACTCGGACATACAATGTCCAATCTGCCCCAAACTTCACATGTTTGATGAGACTCTGAACCTGAACAGATTGACATGCCCATATTCAGTTATAGTCATAGCGCCACCTATTGGCAAAAGGAAGTGACATATTTTACACTGCGACTAACTACTCCTAGAAATTTTATGACATCAATGTCTTTTTTGTGGTCAGTCTAATCTAAAGGCCTGTGCGATGTTAAGTTGTGAAGATCTTGAGTTTTCGTTAAGGGGCTTGTCCATGGCGCCGTGACAAAATTCAAAGTCTCGCCATGGGAATAAAAGATGTTATAACTCACGCATAAAATGTCGGATCTTCCCCAAACTTCACATGTTTGATAAAAGTCCTGGCCTGAACAGATCTGAAGGCCAATATTCCATCGGGTGTGGCAAAATGGCTCGATAGCGCCACCTATACACTTTCAACGGAGTGCGCCTCGATCTATGTTTCACGTACATGTACAAAAATTGGTACACACATGTAACACACCAATACCTACAAAAAAGTATTTTGGTACGAAATCCTAATCCCAACAGGAAGTCGATTATTTTGAATTTTCCCTGCAAAATTGGTGTTGTTTTTGCCATTTTCAGGGGTTGTACTTTAATGAACTCCTCCTAGAGATTTATTCAGATGAACACCAAACTTGGTCAGTGTAATCTAAAGCCCTTTGCGATGTTAAATTGCGAAGGACTTGAGGTTTCGTTAAAGGGCGTGTCCATGGCGGCCTGACAAATTTCGATGTTTCGCCATGAAAAAGGAAGTTGCTGTAACTCAGACATACAATGTCCAATCTGCCCCAAACTTCACATGTTGGATAAGACTCTTGACCTGAACAGATCTACATGCCAATATTCAGTTATAGTCATAGCGCCACCTATTGGCAACAGAGAGTGAAATATTTTACACTGCGACAAACTACTCCTAGAAATTTTATGACATCACTGTTATTTTTGTGGTCAGTCTAATCTAAAGACCTGTGTGATGTTTAGTTGTGAAGATATTGAGTTTTCGTTAAAAGGCGTGTCCATGGCGCCGTGACGAAGTTCGATGTGTCCCCATGGGAATAAAAGATGTTATAACTCAGGCATAAAATGTCCGATCTTGCCCAAACTTCACATGTGTGATAAGGGTCCTGGCCTGAACAGATCTGAAGGCCAATATTCCATTGGGTGTGGCAAAATGGCTCGATAGCGCCACCTATACACTTTCAACTGAGTGCATATACACTTTCAACGGAGTGCGCCTCAAGCTATGTTTCACGTACATGTACAAAAATCGATACACACATGTAACACACCAAAATCTACGAAAAAGTCTCTTGGTACGAAATCCGAATCCAAACAGGAAGTCAGTTATTTAGAATGTTCTCTGCAAAATTGGTGTTGTTTTTGGCATTTTCAGGGGTTGTACTTTAACAAACTCCTCCTAGAGATTTATTCAGATCAACATCAAACTTGGTCAGTTAAATCTAAAGGCCTTTGCGAAGTTAAATTGGGAAGATCTTGAGATTTCGTTAAAGGGAGTGTCCATGGCGGCCTGACAAATTTTGATGTTTCGCCATGAAAAAGGAAGTTGCTGTAACTCAGACATACAATGTCCAATCTGCCCCAAACTTCGCATGTTAGATAAGACTTCTGCCCTTAACAGATCTACATGCCCATATTCAATTATAGTCATAGTGCCACCTGCTGGCAACCGGAAGTGACATATTTTACGCTGAGACAAACTACTCCTAGAGATTTTTTGACATTAATGTATTTTTGTGGTCAGTCTAATCTAAAGGCCTGTGTAATGTTAAATTGTGGCAATCTTGAGTTTTTGTTAAAGAGCGTGTCCATGGCAAAAATGACAAAATTTGATGTCTCGCCACAGCAAGAGAAGTTGTTGTAACTCAGGCATAAAATGTTTGATCTTCCCCAAACTTCACATGTTCGATAAGAGTGCAGCCCTGAACACATCTGAAGGCCAATATTCCATTATAATGATAGCGCCACCTGCTGGCAACAGAAAGATTGGCACATATATGGAATAAACTTTGATATATTCCACTTATATTTATCAGTTTAAATGCATATTTCTCACCGTTCACCTATTTACTAAAGCCACTCGCTGCCGGTGAGCCCGGGTGCGAGGGCCCGTTCATCGCTGCTTGCAGCTTTAATTAGAATTGCAATTATAATTTTTTAAACCATTGCTTTAAATTGCGTTGTTGCCTATATCGGCGCGTTCGGCCGAAAAATAAGTAAATCGTAACGCAGTAAACCCCTTTTACATTCAGCATCAGAGGAGCATAGTAAATATAATGATTAGCATCTTGGTCTGCTCTAGGAGATAACATCGTCATCGAACCTGGTCTGTCTTACACCGAAAGACGTTAACGTTAGTACCAAACACTTGTTGCACTGCAACAACTCGCTAATCGAAAAACATAAGCAATATAAAATAGATCAACTTACCGTGTGCTTTTTTTCGTTGGAAAACAGCAGCTCGCTATTCTTGGTCCTCGTTGAGAAGCATTGCGTATTCAAATCATAATCTTTCAGTTTAGTAAATAACTCATGATTGCGTAATCATGAGTTATTTACTAAACTGAAAGATTATGATTTGAATTTGTGAGTGACAGACAACTAGAAGGGTGGGGGCACACTGGGGGGCCAATCAGTTTTCAGGAGGGGCCAGTGCCCCCATGGCCCCTCCCCTGGCTACGCCACTGCCTTTCGGGGTGAACAGTCTCTTTAAAGTTGTATTTAACCGAGTGATTATGGGAATTATGTAATTTTGTAAATATAGTAAATATCATAACATAATTTTACCCCTGGAAACATAATTAAGTATAAAGTTACAGTATACTGACTGACTGTTTTTATTGTACTTATGTAGCAACATAAGACTAATCACTGACCACTATTTTAAGTCACCACTGGGGGCCGCGATATTTTTGTCAAAATTTAAACACGCGATGATGATTTGAACCTGAAACCCAGTATGCATGACTGCTGAAATCTAAAATTGCTTATTATTGCATACCTGAATATTATTATTGCAAAACAGAATATATATATATATATATATATACACACACACACACACACACACACACACTGGCATAGTGTATATATCAAAACAAAACATATAAAGTTGAATGCACAGAAAAACAAAAACATACAGTTCAATGTTTTTTTTTATTAATGTTATTATTTTTATTATTAGTTTGCCTTTTCAGTGCTGATTAATTTGAATGACATACATAGCCTTATTCACAAGCAAACATCAATGACCATTTGAAATGTATACATTGTTTTTATATTGAAATATAAAAAGAGTTGCTGTACTAGAATAGCATCTGCAGTTGATAGAATGTGAGACCAGAAGTTTTTCTATTACATCTATCCTTCATACACTTCATACATTGAAAGAAATGATTCAGTCACTATTCACTTCCAATAAATGGATGAAAACCCAAGTCCCTACCTTTTGCATAACATCTCCTTTACGTTCCACAGAAGATAACTTTCATAACTTTAACAAAAAGTACTGTACAACACCATCTTGCAAAACTTCCTGCTTAATGCAGAAGTTAATTGCTGAGAAAGATTCAGCAGAAGCAGCTGTCATACAAGCATTATGTTATTTTACAATGTGCTAATGCAACAAGGAAATAAACATGATTGAATAATTGTCTAAAGGACCACCATAAAACACACAGCGTCCCCTTGGAATTATAAGGTTCTATCTGCATTCCGAGTAGTTTTGAGATTTTGAGCTTCAATGTTTTTGCATTCCATTCGACTATATAGATACAACTTTGTTGTTTATTTAAATAAAAAGTCCCAAACTGTACAGAACATTAAAAAATCTATCACATAATATAAATAAGTTGTCCCTGAATAAGAATATGTGAATAACTAAATTTTGACAAAAATATCAAATAGAACCTTATAATTCCAAGGTCATGTACACACCTTGTTAATTAAACAATAGAAAAATGGCAAGATATTACTGGGAATCTAAACACATATTTTCTTAAAAGTCTGGATTTGCAAATCCTTACATATAAAAAGAAAGATATAAATATCTTGTAAAAAGATATAAGAGATCAAGAAAAGGGCAGTTTATTGGTAATTTCAAAGTTTAAGTGCACATTTCCAGGGGATGTGTGGTTCAAGTTCCCCATTCTGGAAATCAAACCACTGCAAAATAATACTTGGGTTTCCTTTGTGGCATAAGAACTGGCCCACAGGAATGCTCCTCACAGAGCTACTTCAAAACAACCAACGTAGTACAATAAATATGTGTTGTCATATTAACATGAGACAGAAATAAACTATCAAGAGCAATTTGACGAAGAGCAATTTATATTCCTGATATTCCAAACTCCTCAGCAGCACCACAATCTCTCCCTTATTTAAGATAGACAGTGAAGCTCTGTCATCTGCATTGTCTAAAATAACAATTGAGCTGTCTTCTGTTCTTATCACCTCTTGGTTTGGTCAGAACTACCACAGCATCCTCTTGGCTCATTTGTCATCCTTATTCTAGAGAAGACTGTCTACTGATATGACATCATGTTTTCATTTGTTCAACACAAGAATGAACACCACATCTTATCAAAAATAACAACCCTTTTACAGATAATATGCTTTTCTAACCAATATAGATATTTCACTTACACAAGTGCAAACATTTAAAGGCATCATGCACATTCCTTTTTCGGTGATTTTTTTCTTTAAAAGACAATATTATAATACATGAATCAAATATCAGGTGGAAGAAGCTTAATATTTCAGTATATAAAGCATTTATCATATGCATTGAACAATTTGAAGAGATGGAATTATCTCGTTTATCTGCAAAGGGCAGCAACTGAAGATCATGTCAATAATTTGATTACCATTTAAAGGGATGGTTTACCTAAAAATGAAAGTTCTGTCATCATTTGCCCAGTCTCACGGTAACTCCTGTGGAACACAAAAGAAGAGATTTTGACTGGTTTGTTTAAGGCATTTTTATAATAATTTTTAAAACAAACAAACAAACAAACAAAAGTCATACCTTTGGAACAATATGAGGTTGAGTAAATGATGACAGTATTTAAATTTTTAGATGAACTATTCCTTTAAGAATCCAAACAGAACCTAATTTGGAATTGAAATTAATTTCAACTAGAATCTAAATCTAGATTATAATTGGTTAAAATAAACAGACAATAAATATTTCACAGCAGTTTTCTAATCTACAGTATATAAGATTACAATTTGCTAAAATAAGCAGACACCAAATATTTCTCAGCAGTTTTCTGATCTTCATTTTTCACTCTGATGTCTGCTCTTCAGTGACATAGCTGTGCTTAATGTGTTGCGTGAACAGTTTTTGCTTTGCTTGACCTTTGTGAAATGGTTCTGGATGTACTTGCGGAACATTGTAGTGGCGAAGCAATACACCAGCGGGTCCAGTAGGCAATTGAGCCCCATAAGCATGAGGGTGATCTGGTGAGCATCGTTTAATCTTTGGTGAGTTTTGTCTTCCCAATCTTTCCTCAAGTGCAGCACAGACAACACCCAGGGTCCCTGCACCACGTGGTGGGGGAGGAAACAGATCACAAAGACGCCTATGACAGTACACAGCATCCTCAAAGCTCTGCGCTTAGTACCACCGGGACGCTTTCCTGTGCTGGCTCGAGGCTGACTGATGGGCTGCTTTAGAAGAGCTCGAGCAATCAAAATGTTGCAGACAATCACCATCAAGAAAACAAGAAAGAACACGGCAATAATGATGAAGTGGGTGACGGCCACTGTTTTTATTGTAGAGTCTTCCTCATTTTGATAACCCTCAAAACAGCGAGAAATGTTATTGTCCTTCTGGATTCCCGTATTAGTGAGATATTTAATTGAAGCTGCAAGAGTGATGACCCAGATGAGCGCTGAGATGATTGCTCCACGTTTCCAGCAGTCAGAAGAAGCAGCCACCAGTGGCCTGGTAACGGCCCAGTAACGGTTAATGCTGATGACAGCAAGGAAGAGAATAGAGCAGTATGTGTTGATGAAGAAAAGAGAGCCTGTGATACTACAGAGGAATTCTGGGCTCCTCCAGTTGCCGTGATTCTTGTAGTAGTCAATCCAGAACGGTAGAGCGACCACAAACAGCAGGTCTGCAACAGTCAAATTGGTCATGTAGATTCGAATCTCATTCATGGCTTTACACTCCCGCATATGGTGCAGCACATAAAGAGCGTAGCAGTTGGCCATCAACCCCAAGGGAAAGACCAGTCCATAGAATATAGGAAAGAGAGTGTAACGGAACTCTGAGTCAAGGAATGTGTTGGCAGGGCTGTTATTTCCAACAGTCATAAAGTCAGTGTTAGGAGTCGTCATCTTGTTCTCCTGAGAACAAAACAGACCCAAAAAGCAAAATACAATTAAATTTGGTTCCTTCTAGTACACTTTGAAGTAGTCATCTTAAAATGATATTGGCTGAGCTGTAGATGGAGGAGGTACTATCCCCCTCTCTTGATTATAATGGTTCTCTATACTTTTTTTTTTATGGTAAGTGTTGCCTTAGAAGTAAAGTTTCTGCACCACATTGAAATAATGAAACTGAAATAGTTTGAAACGGTTTCAAACATGTTTCCCAAACACCTTAACCCCTGGCTTCCACTGGCTGACCAAACTAACAGTCCTGCCCTGAACTCAGACACTGGTTTGGACAATGTTTGATACTGTCACAAAACATGATGTTTACACTTTCATCCTTTAACTTGTTTTTTTTTTAGGGGGGGGGGGGGGGGGGGCTGTTCACACAGAACACACTTTTCAGTAAATTTCTAGGCCTATACTTTGGTATTGAGAGTTCAAAATGTCACTTTTATTAACTAGAAATATGGGAGTGGAGCATTGAGAGCAGTAAATCTTATTACTCATGTTCTAGAAAGCATTCAGTTTTTTCTCATCGTTGCATGTTTATCTGCAATCTCTTACTGAAAGCAGGAAATGAATTTGTGAAACTTTTTTTTAAAACCACAGCCACCATATCATTTCAAAATATGTTTTTACCATGACTTACAATGCCAGATACTATCAAGTACTTTTTGTTCAGCATTTCTGTGTTATATTTTATGATTTTTCAGTATATAATGTAGAAATAATGTAGAAGCTATTCTATTCAAGTTATCTTGACCTCAAAAAAGCATGAGAATATTTTTGCTGTTCCACCCAGGCACTTCACTGACCCTGCTACCCTTTGTGACCTACAAAGGGGACATTCGGCACTACACAGCATATAAGACCCTGTTTGTGAAAACCCAGCTAAAGTTATTTTGTTGGTGATTTAATCTTTTATATATAAAAGCATCCTACATAAGGTAAAGAACATTGTTAAAAATGTGATATTGATATCTTTATTACTGACTAAGACCATGTCAAAAATCGAAATCATAGTAAAAATTAATGGTTGAAATCAAACTTTGATGCTTGTTTTCTCATAAATAGATTTTGAGACTTTAGCCTTGTCTTCACAGAGAGAGTCACACCAATTTATACTCAATTGAACCTGCAGCTTTTCAGCAACAATACAATACAGTATACAGTTTCAACAAATTATACAATGTCTCACAATAAAACAGTGACAACATTATATAGCAGACATTTACCTGAATATATGCTTAGCGTATTTTCTAGTCTAGTTGTTCGATATATGCCTACAAACGCTGTGACAACTAGCCCCGGCCTCCCTATAATTGTTTACAATAGCAATAACACAACTCGTAATTGTAAGCAGGACCATAGACCACATAGCATTACTTATTCACATTACATCGAATTTTTTGTTTTACACTAATAATAAATTGTTCATGTGTACTTTTAAGTTAAATATTACACTCTATTGGATTTTTTATTTGCACTGCATATTAATCACACGGTGGGCTTTTCCAGCATTACATGTGTCAATATTGCATCTTCACCTTATAGGCAGAACAAACGACATTAAAATATCGTAGTCGATGTCGAAACACCCAAAAACTGTCGAGTTTTACATAACTGATATTTATAACAATAATTCTGCTGCTCTTGGTTGGTATCTGCTCACAGTGAATATCATAACAAGATAGCGCGCGGTCTCCTGCGAGTGACGCCAAACTATTCTAGTCTCTGACACATGAAAAAGCTTTTACGCGTGCTTTTCTTATTCTTTAACAATTAACAACTCTTTTAAATTAGCAAAACTACACTTATATCTTATCCTACCTTGTAGTTCCCGGTGAATGTGACGCTCGAAAGCAGCGCTCTGAGCGTTCAAGCCTTCAGCGCTCAGCTTTTCATATTTCACACATTGTCACACCTCCCGCTGTCACTTCCTATTTTCACCCCGGTTATATTCCAGAGAACGCTGTGATAACACTTCGTTTTCAGTATTAATAAAATGTAAAGTTACGCAGCTATGCATCACCTCTTCATGAGATTGGACGAAAAAACGCACAGGCATGGGGTACTTTGAAGAAAAGATCAAACCAATAGTTGATGAATCTCTGCTTTGTTTTGCTGATCTCTTCTCTGTTTTTATTTTTAGGGGTAACTGTTAAAGTAGATCTCTACCAGGGACCTTCAAAGTTCCCTTTCATAGGTCACTTCGATGCTGCGGTGACGTCACCACGTATGGGAACACCTTCGGTGTGACGAATGTCTGAAGCCCTATACCATCCCGCCAATCCTATTGGCCAAATAGCGTGTGGCACCGCCCAGCATGCGTAAGCATATATATACCTGGTGCCGCGCACCATTTACCTCAGATTTCATTCCTTCAGTACGAAGCGAATCTTCTGTGCCCTATTGTCTCGCATTCTCAGCGATCATCTACGAGCAGTATACTCCTCTCCGCGGACGCGATGAGCTTCAAAAAGAGCAAGGACCCGTGTACCAGGTACATCGTTAAGGGGAACACTCATGACAGGTGCGTAGTTTGCCTAGGCTTACACCACGCACAGGAGGCGCTTAGCGGCCTTTCTTCATGCCCCCATTGCGATGGCCTGCGGCTCAGGGTGCTTCGCTCTAGGGTAGATGTGTTCTCCGATGTCGCCGTGTCTAACCCCCGCCACACCACTTCTGCGACTGCCGAGGCACTGCACGAGGTGATAGCTTGGGGTGACATGTGTGACATGGAGTTTGAGGACATTTCAGCGATGGAAAATTATTCTCCACATCGCTCGCTCTCCCCTACCCTAATACACAGAAAAACTTTTGAACCTGTCGTCTTTTCCTGTGAGGATTTACGGCCCACACCGGAGGCATGTAGTGCCATCTCCTTCGGTTGTGACCGCCATGATGACGACGTTCCACTGCGGCCTCGGGGTCTGAGGACTTCGTGGCCGACACGAGCCCTCTCCCTCCTAGTGGACAGGAGAGGCGT
Source organism: Carassius carassius (assembly GCF_963082965.1). Classification (NCBI taxonomy): domain Eukaryota; kingdom Metazoa; phylum Chordata; class Actinopteri; order Cypriniformes; family Cyprinidae; genus Carassius; species Carassius carassius. The sequence goes on from NC_081786.1 coordinate 14,278,901, forward strand.
GTTTCCCCCTCCTACAGTGAGCTGTTGGATGTGGTTTCCCGTGCAGTGGGTACATTGGGGCTGGAATGGGAGGTTGAGAAGGCCGGGGCCCAACCTTCTTCGAAGCTGGACGACCGTTTCCTAACTAGTCGGACACCTGCGCAGCCCCGGATGCCTTTACCCTTTTTCCCGGATCTCCACCAGGAGGTTTCGAGGTCCTGGAAACAGCCGTTTTCGGCGCGCATCACGAACGCTGCGGCTGCGGATTTCACCACCATTTCGGACATGGCGGGCCATGGCTATACAGCGATACCGCCGGTGGAAGAGACTCTCGCCGAACATCTTGCGCCTAATTCGGCCGCGGCGTGGAAGTCTCGCCCCCTCCTCCCCTCGAAGGCGTGTCGAGTCACGTCTAGTTTAGTGGGGAAATCCTATATGGCCGCTGGCCAAGCGGCTGCTTCGCTTCATTCTATGGCGGTCCTTCAGGCCTACCAAGCGGAGCTGTTAAAAGGATTGGACGAAGGGGAGGGCATTACACCTGAGGCGGTTAAGGAATTACGGCAAGCAACTGATTTGGCGCTTCGTGCTACCAAACATACTGCTCGAGCAGTGGGCCGTTCCATGGCTGGATTAATTACGGTTGAGCGCCACCTCTGGCTTAATCTCACCGATATAAAGGAAAAGGATAAATCTTTCCTCATGGATACCCCTGTGTCTAAGGACGGTTTGTTTGGAGAGGCTGTCACTTCAGTGGTGGAGAAATTCAGAGCAGCGAAACAGCAATCAGCCGCTTTCCGCCAGCTGATTCCCCGCAGACCCAGAGAGGTTGAACGCCGTCAGGCGCCCGCGTGTTCTCGCTCAACCTCCTCTCACCGCCAGCGAGTGCCCTCTCGGGAAGAGCCTTCACCTATGGCGCCCCCTCGCAAGGATTGGGGCCTTAGGGTTGTTCCACCGGCTCAACAACGCCAACGAAAAAGGTTGAACCTGAGTTCGACGGCCAATGCCTCTCGTTCTCGGGCACCGAACAGCAGCTCCTGATTTTTTCGCTGCCTGCCAGGGACTGTGCCCTCCGCTAGAAAGCGCTGTTGGACCGCTTTCGCACATCCAACACTCTCATTGCAGTCCCCACGCTCAAACCCTGACTGTTTCGCCGCAAACAGCGCCTCGAACAGCATTGGAGCGAACTGTAACACCAATCGCTTCCTCAGACACTCTGCACGATCCAGTTTTCAGAGCTCGAGGAGCGCTTCAAAGGGTCGTCATCGAACGGCCCGTCATGACGGCTCGCACAGCCGCCGCTATTTCGCTAGCGGCAGAGCCCGATGCTCAATCTGTTTGCCTAATTCCTGCCGTGGACACGTTTCAGGATTACGTACAACGAGATGCAACGACTGCTATGCATATACTTCCCCTGTGCACGAACACCGTGAGTCTTTCGTGCCCGGACATCTCTATGTGTGCAACAGCGTTGCAGGAAACGAACATTTTCAAACCGCTAATATTGTTTCGGGCCGCGTGGGAACGCTTGCCCGGCATTTCTCAATGGGTGTTACGCACAATTTGTCACGGATACACCATTCAGTTTCGGAAAGGCCCGCCCCCTTTCCGCGGAATTCTCTCCACGGTGATGAAACTGATGGACATGGCGGTGCTGAGACGGGAAATGTTAGCTCTACTGAGCAAAGGGGCTATAAAAGAAGTACACCCCTCTCAGATGGAGTCAGGGTTTTACAGCCGTTATTTTGTGGTACCAAAAAAGGACGGCGGATTACGACCCATTCTGGATTTACGCCGTCTGAATCTTGCACTCAGGTCGAGCAAATTCAAGATGTTGACGGTAAAGTCTATTTTGTCTCAGATTCAACCAAACGACTGGTTTGTCACGATCGATCTGAAGGATGCTTATTTTCATATTCAGATCATCGAGAGACACCGGCAGTTCCTCAGATTCGCTTTAGAGGGCAAAGCGTATCAGTACCGCGTTCTTCCCTTTGGCTTAGCGCTAGCTCCCCGTACGTTCTCAAAATGCATGGACTTAGCTCTGGCCCCGTTGCGGCTCCGGGGCGTCCGTGTGTTGAACTATCTGGACGATTGGCTGGTGTTAGCGCAATCTCAGACTCAAGCACACTCTCATCGGGATATTGTGCTGAATCATTTACACAGCCTGGGCTTACGCACGAACTTCCAGAAAAGTGTGTTGGTCCCCTCTCAACGGATTACTTTTCTGGGAATAGAATTGGACTCTCGCGCGATGACAGCAAAGCTTTCTCTCCCGCGCGCTCAGTCGATTACGTCATGCGTTCAGCACTTCAGGGCGGGTCACACAGTGACGGTGAGACTGTGCCTCAGACTGTTAGGTCTAATGGCGGCGGCGCTTCCCATGCGCCCGTTTCAGTGGTGGACGAAACGACAGAATATTTCACCCCGTTGTCCTCCGCATCGAACGATCTCGGTGACGCGGAGGTGTGTAATGTCGTTAAAACGATGGACGTCAGCCGAATTTCTCCTCACCGGGGTTCGGCTGGGAATTTGTGCTTCCCGAGAGACTGTCACGACAGATGCGTCTTTGACCGAGTGGGGAGCTGTTTGTCATGGGCGCCCAGCCCACGGAGTGTGGACAGCGGCACAACGCAGCTGGCACATAAACAAATTGGAATTACTGGCGGTTTTTCTGGCTCTCCAGTATTTTTCGAGTCAACACTATTTTTCGACAACACTGCGGTCGTGGCTTATCTGAACCATCAGGGAGGATTGCGTTCTCGCCCCCTGTGCAGGCTGGCGAGACGTATTCTTCTTTGGTCTCACGACAGATTTCTGTCGATCCGGGCTGTTCACATCCCCGGACGACTGAACTTCGGAGCGGATTTACTATCCAGACAGGCTCTGGAACAGGGGGAATGGAGATACCCCCAAACGGTGAATCACCTATGGCAGATTTTCGGGGGAAGCGAAAGTGGATTTATTCGCGTCGAGCACGACTACGCATTGCCCGCTATGGTTCTCCCTATGCCCTCCATCACCCCTGGGTCTGGGTGCGCTAGCTCACAGCTGGCCCAGGACCAGTTTGTATGCGTTTCCTCCGATTCGTCTGATCCCAGCGGTATTATGCAGAATACGGCGGGACAGAGTGTGACAGCTGCTGCTGGTGGCTCCGCGATGGCACACACAGCCGTGGTTTGCGGATCTCATCAATCTGTTAGCGGGCTCTCCGTGGGAGATTCCCCTCAGACGGGATTTATCATCGCAAGCACAGGGACGGATCTGGCATCCGAGGCCAGATCTGTGGAATCTGTGGGCGTGGCCTCTGAGCGGAGTGAGTTGATATGTCCTGGTCTTTCTGCTGAAACTACCGAGACTATACTGAACTCTAGAGCAGTTTCTACGAGACGCTTATATGCTTTCAAGTGGAAACTGTTTATGACATGGTGTGAAACTCATGATGTGGATCCAGTTTACTGCCCTGTGGCTTCAGTACTGGAGTTTCTTCAGGACCGTTTTTCGGATGGATTGACACCAGCCACCCTGAAGGTTTATGTGGCAGCTATCTCAGCTCACCATGAGTATATAGGTGGTGTTTCAGTGGGTCGTCATCCACTGGTTTCTTGCTTTATACAGGGTGCGCGACGGTTGAGACCTTTCCGCCCTGTGCGAGTTCCTTCATGGGATTTATCCATTGTGTTACTGGGTTTGTCAGGGCATCCGTTTGAGCCCCTGGAAACTGTATCGGATAAGCTCCTGACTCTGAAGACACTTCTTCTCATGGCTTTATCCTCCCTTAAGAGAGTTGGGGATTTACAGGCTCTCTCTGTCTCACCCTCGTGCATGGAGTTTGCACCAGGTTCTGTGAAAGTGTTGTTGCGACCTAGGCCTAATTATGTTCCTAAGGTCGCGTCTAATCCTTTTCATTTTCAGCAAGTGGTCCTGGAGGCTTTTTCTCCTGCTGCGGCAGAGTCTGGGGATCTAAGTCTTTGCCCTGTGAGAGCGTTAAATACTTGGATCAAAAATTAAATACTTGTGGATCGTACTGCCCCATGGCGTGAGTCTGACCAGCTGTTTGTCTGTTTTGGACATAAGAATAAAGGCCATGCAGTTACGAAACAGCGCATGTCCCATTGGCTGGTGGAGGCTATTTCCTTGGCCTATGAGGCACGCGGTCTCGCTTCGCCCTTAGGAGTAAAAGGTCATTCCACGAGAGCAGTGGCTTCTTCTCAAGCCTTTCTCAGTGGATCTTCTATGGATGATATCTGTGCTGCGGCAGGCTGGTCCTCACCGAGCACTTTTATCAGGTCTTACAGTCTGGATGTGAGGATGGCTCCTGGCTCCCGGGTTCTCTCCGCTTGAGCAGATGCTTCCTTGGATCCAAGCTATCAGGTACGTCAGGCGTGATGGTATAGCGTTCCCATACGTGGTGACGTCACCGCAGCATCGAAGTGACCTATGAAAGGGAACATCTCGGTTACGTATGTAACCTTGGTTCCCTGAATAGGGAACGAGATGCTGCGGTTCTGGCCATGCCATACCTTGATAGCTTTCTTCTTCTTCTTCGTCATGAAATCTGAGGTAAATGGCGTGCGGCACCAGGTATATATATGCTTACGCATGCTGGGCGGTGCCACACGCTATTTGGCCAATAGGATTGGCGGGATGGTATAGGGCTTCAGACATTCGTCACACCGAAGGTGTTCCCATACGTGGTGACGTCACTGCAGCATCTCGTTCCCTATTCAGGGAACCAAGGTTACATACGTAACCGAGATGTTTTATGCTGTTCAGTCAAAACCTGGAAAACTAAGTCCAAAGTACATGCAGTGAGCACAGTAGAATCCTCTAAGATGATCATTTGGCTCACTGCCCTTGATTAGTCATCATTTTTGTTTATCATTATTCAAGAGAAGTAGTTTTTCCCAATAGGAATTTAAAGGGGTTCCAAAAAATGTGTGACCTGGGACCTCGCTAGACCATTATTCAGACTCATATTGATAAAAGAGTATGGACAAATTCATTGGAAAAACTCTCTTTAACTTGCCCACATTCTTTCCCAGGGCTAAATATATACACACACATTTTTTTATTAACATTTATGGTCACTTTAGTTTGGGGACCAATTCTCACAATTAACTACTAATTTTGCTTTAATAAACTCCAAATTTCTGCTAATTAATAGCTAGTTATATAGTTGTTAAGTTTAGGTGTGGAGGAGGATAAGGGATCAAAAATATGATCATACAGAATAAGGCATTATATGTTTTATAAGTGCTAATAAACAGACAATATCTTAGTAAAAACCATCTAGACAATCTTCTGGAATTGCCGTAAATGTTTTTCTCATGTCCTATCATCAGAAGGAAGGGACTATAAACAAATTTTAACACTGCTAAACATACAAGCACTGAGACCCACCCTTATTATTTTGAAATCAAGCCACGGCCCTGAAAACATCTAAATGATTAGAGACTCCCTGAATCACTCTGTTGTTCAGTGGTTTTGTAATGGAGGAAGCAGCAAATCGACGTAAACCATATAAAAAATGACTGCAGATACTGAACTGGCTAAGGGTTTCTCCTCGGTGCATTTGACACTTGGATTGAGACACTTTATTAATTATGTAATTTTGTAAATATAGTAAATATCATAACATAATTTTACCCCTGGAAACATAATTAAGTATAAAATTACAGTATACTGACTGACTGTTTTATTGTACTTATGTAGCAACATAAGACTAATCACTGACCACTATTTTAAGTCACCACTGGGGGCCGCTAATGCACGCGATGATGATTTGAACCTGAAACCCAGTATGCATGACTGCTGAAATCTAAAATTGCTTATTACTGCATACCTGAAGAACAGTATATATATATATATATATATATATATATATATATATATATATATATATATATATATATATATATATATATATATATATATATTATCTATAAAAACAAAACATATAAAGTTGAAATTACAGAAAAACAAAAAAACAGTTCAATGTTTTTTTTTATTATTGTTATTATTTTTATTATTACTTTGCCTTTTCAGTGCTGATTAATTTACATGACATACATAGTCTTATTTCACAAGCAAACATCAATGACCATTTGAAATGTATACATTGTGTTTATATTGAAATATAAAAAGTGAAAGTGACATGACATTCAGTCAAGTATGGTGATCCATACTCAGAATTTGTGCTCTGCATTTAACCCATCCAAAGTGCACACACACAGAGCAGAGAACACACACACTGTGAACACACACCCGGAGCAGTGCGCAGCCATTTATGCTGCAGCGCCCGGGGAGCAGTTGGGGGTTCAGTGCCTTGCTCAAGGGCACCTAAGTCATGGTATTGAAGGTGGAGAGAGAACTGTACATGCACTCCCCCACCTACAGTTCCTGCCGTCCCGAGACTCAAACTCACAACCTTTCAATTGCCAGTCCGACTCTCTAACAATTTGGCCACGACTTCCCTCTTAAAAAGAGTTTCTGTACTAGAATAGCATCTGCAGTTGATAGAATGTGAGACCAGAAGTTTTTCTATTACATCTATCCTTCATACACTTCATACATTGAATCATCTCTTGAAAGAGATGATTCAGTCACTATTCACTAAATGGATGAAAACCCATTTCCCTACCTTTTGCATAACATCTCCTTTACGTTCCACAGAAGAATGTCACACAGGTTTGGAAAGAACATGTGGGTGAGTAAATGAGAACTTTCATAAATTTAACAAAAAGGACTGTACAACACCATCTTGCAAAACTTCCTGCTTAATGTAGAAGTTAATTGCTGAGAAAGATTCAGCAGAAGCAGCTGTCATACAAGCATTATGTTATTTTACAATGTGCTAATGCAACAAGGAAATAAACATGATTGAATAATTGTCTAAAGGACCACCATAAAACACACAGCGTCCCCTTGGAATTATAAGGTTCTATCTGCATTCCGAGTAGTTTTGAGATTTTGAGCTTCAATGTTTTTGCATTCCATTCGACTATATAGATACAACTTTGTTGTTTATTTAAATAAAAGGCCCAAACTGTACAGAACATTAAAAAATTTATCACATAATATAAATAAGTTGTCCCTGAATAAGAATATGTGAATAACTAAATTTTGACAAAAATATCAAATAGAACCTTATAATTCCAAGGTCATGTACACACCTTGTTAATTAAACAATAGAAAAATGGCAAGATATTACTGGGAATTTAAACACATATTTTCTTAAAAGTCTGGATTTGCAAATCCTTACATATAAAAAGAAAGATATAAATATCTTGTAAAAAGATATAAGAGATCAAGAAAAGGGCAGTTTATTGGTAATTTCAAAGTTTAAGTGCACATTTCCAGGGGATGTGTGGTTCAAGTTCCCCATTCTGGAAATCAAACCACTGCAAAATAATACTTGGGTTTCCTTTGTGGCATAAGAACTGGCCCACAGGAATGCTCCTCACAGAGCTACTTCAAAACAACCAACGTAGTACAATAAATATGTGTTGTCATATTAACATGAGGCAGAAATAAACTATCAAGAGCAATTTGACGAAGAGCAATTTATATTCCTGATATTCCAAACTCCTCAGCAGCACCACAATCTCTCCCTTATTTAAGATAGACAGTGAAGCTCTGTCATCTGCATTGTCTAAAATAACAATTGAGCTGTCTTCTGTTCTTATCACCTCTTGGTTTGGTCAGAACTACCACAGCATCCTCTTGGCTCATTTGTCATCCTTATTCTAGAGAAGACTGTCTACTGATATGACATCATGTTTTCATTTGTTTAACACAAGAATGAACACCACATCTTATCAAAAATAACAACCCTTTTACAGATAATATGCTTTTCTAACCAATATAGATATTTCACTTACACAAGTGCAAACATTTAAAGGCATCATGCACATTCCTTTTTCGGTGATTTTTTTCTTTAAAAGACAATATTACAATACATGAATCAAATATCAGGTGGAAGAAGCTTAATATTTCAGTATATAAAGCATTTATCATATGCATTGAACAATTTGAAGAGATGGAATTATCTCGTTTATCTGCAAAGGGCAGCAACTGAAGATCATGTCAATAATTTGATTACCATTTAAAGGGATGGTTTACCTAAAAATGAAAGTTCTGTCATCATTTGCCCAGTCTCACGGTAACTCCTGTGGAACACAAAAGAAGAGATTTTGACTTTGACTTTGTGTTTAAGGCATTTTTATAATAATTTTTAAAACAAACAAAAGTCATACCTTTGGAACAATATGAGGTTGAGTAAATGATGACAGTATTTTCATTTTTAGATGAACTATTCCTTTAAGAATCCAAACAGAACCTAATTTGGAATTGAAATTAATTTCCACTAGAATCTAAATAAATAAAGCAGACAATAAATAAATATTGTTAAAATAAGCAGACAATAAATATTTTTCAGCAGTTTTCTAATCTACAGTATATAAGATTACAATTTGCTAAAATAAGCAGACACCAAATATTTCTCAGCAGTTTTCTGATCTTCATTTTTCACTCTGATGTCTGCTCTTCAGTGACATAGCTGTGCTTAATGTGTTGTGTGAACAGTTTTTGCTTTGCTTGACCTTTGTGAAATGGTTCTGGATGTACTTGCGGAACATTGTAGTGGCGAAGCAATACACCAGCGGGTCCAGTAGGCAATTGAGCCCCATAAGCATGAGGGTGATCTGGTGAGCATCGTTTAATCTTTGGTGAGTTTTGTCTTCCCAATCTTTCCTCAAGTGCAGCACAGACAACACCCAGGGTCCCTGCACCACGTGGTGGGGGAGGAAACAGATCACAAAGACGCCTATGACAGTACACAGCATCCTCAAAGCTCTGCGCTTAGTACCACCGGGACGCTTTCCTGTGCTGGCTCGAGGCTGACTGATGGGCTGCTTTAGAAGAGCTCGAGCAATCAAAATGTTGCAGACAATCACCATCAAGAAAACAAGAAAGAACACGGCAATAATGATGAAGTGGGTGACGGCCACTGTGTTTATTGTAGAGTTTTCCTCGTTTTGATAACCCTCAAAACAGCGAGAAATGTTATTGTCCTTCTGGATTCCCGTATTAGTGAGATATTTAATTGAAGCTGCAAGAGTGATGACCCAGATGAGCGCTGAGATGATTGCTCCACGTTTCCAGGAATCAGAAGAAGCAGCCACCAGTGGCCTGGTAACGGCCCAGTAACGGTTAATGCTGATGACAGCAAGGAAGAGAATAGAGCAGTATGTGTTGATGAAGAAAAGAGAGCCTGTGATACTACAGAGGAATTCTGGGCTCCTCCAGTTGCCGTGATTCTTGTAGTAGTCAATCCAGAACGGTAGAGCGACCACAAACAGCAGGTCTGCAACAGTCAAATTGGTCATGTAGATTCGAATCTCATTCATGGCTTTACACTCCCGCATATGGTGCAGCACATAAAGAGCGTAGCAGTTGGCCATCAACCCCAAGGGAAAGACCAGTCCATAGAATATAGGAAAGAGAGTGTAACGAAACTCTGAGTCAAGGAATGTGTTGGCAGGGCTGTTATTTCCAACAGTCATAAAGTCAGTGTTAGGAGTCGTCATCTTGTTCTCCTGAGAACAAAACAGACCCAAAAAGCAAAATACAATTAAATTTGGTTCCTTCTAGTACACTTTGAAGTAGTCATCTTAAAATGATATTGGCTGAGCTGGAGATGGAGGAGGTAGTATCCCCCTCTCTTGATTATAATGGTTCTCTATACTTCTTTTTTATGGTAAGTGTTGCCTTAGAAGTAAAGTTTCTGCACCACATTGAAATAATGAAACTGAAATAGTTTGAAACGGTTTTCAAACATGTTTCCCAAACACCTTAACCCCTGGCTTCCACTGGCTGACCAAACTAACAGTCCTGCCCTGAACTCAGACACTGGTTTGGACAATGTTTGATACTGTCACAAAACATGATGTTTACACTTTCATCCTTTAACTTGTTTTTGTTTTGTTTTTTTTTAGGGGGGGGGGGGGGCTGTTCACACAGAACACACTTTTCAGTAAATTTCTAGGCCTATACTTTGGTATTTAGAGTTCAAAATGTCACTTTTATTAACTAGAAATATGGGAGTGGAGCATTGAGACCAGTAAATCTTATTACTCATGTTCTAGAAAGCATTCAGTTATTTCTCATCGTTGCATGTTTATCTGCAATCTCTTACTGAAAGCAGGAAATGAATTTGTGAAACTTTTTTTTAAAACCACAGCCACCATATCATTTCAAAATATGTTTTTACCATGACTTACAATGCCAGATACTATCAAGTACTTTTTGTTCAGCATTTCAATGTTATATTTTATGATTTTTCAGTATATAATGTAGAAATAATGTAGAAGCTATTTATAAGTTATCTTGACCTCAAAAAAGCATGAGAACATTTTTGCTGTTCCACCCAGGCACTTCACTGACCCTGCTACCCTTTGTGACCTACAAAGGGGACATTCGGCACTACACAGCATATAAGACCCTGTCTGTGAAACCCAGCTAATGTTATTTTGTTGGTGATTTAATCTTTTATATATAAAATCATCCTTCATAAGGTAAAGAACATTGTTAAAAATGTGATATTGATATCTTTATTACTGACTAAGACCATGTCAAAAATCGAAATCATAGTAAAAATTAATGGTTGAAATCAAACTTTGATGCTTGTTTTCTCATAAATAGATTTTGAGACTTTAGCCTTGTCTTCACAGAGAGAGTCACACCAATTTATACTCAATTGAACCTGCAGCTTTTCAGCAACAATACAATACAGTATACAGTTTCAACAAATTATACAATGTCTCACAATAAAACAGTGACAACATTATATAGCAGACATTGACCTGAATATATGCTTAGCGTATTTTCTAGTCTAGTTGTTCGATATATGCCTACAAACGCTGTGACAACTAGCCCCGGCCTCCATATAATTGTTTACAATAGCAATAACACAACTCGTAATTGTAAGCAGGTCCATAGACCACATAGCATTACTTATTCACATTACATCGAATTTCTTGTTTTACACCAATAATAAATTGTTCATGTGTACTTTTAAGTTAAATATTACACTCTATTGGATTTTTTATTTTTACTGCATATTAATCACACGGTGGGCTTTTCCAGCATTACATGTGTCAATATTGCATCTTCACCTTATAGGCAGAACAAACGACATTAAAATATCGTAGTCGATGTCGAAACACCCAAAAACTGTCGAGTTTTACATAACTGATATTTATAACAATAATTCTGCTGCTCTTGGTTGGTATCTGCTCACAGTGAATATCATAACAAGATAGCGCGCGGTCTCCTGCGAGTGACGCCAAACTATTCTAGTCTCTGACACATGAAAAAGCTTTTACGCGTGCTTTTCTTATTCTTTAACAATTAACAACTCTTTTAAATTAGCAAAACTACACTTATATCTTATCCTACCTTGTAGTTCCCGGTGAATGTGACGCTCGAAAGCAGCGCTCTGAGCGTTCAAGCCTTCAGCGCTCAGCTTTTCATATTTCACACATTGTCACACCTCCCGCTGTCACTTCCTATTTTCACCCCGGTTATATTCCAGAGAACGCTGTGATAACACTTCGTTTTCAGTATTAATAAAATGTAAAGTTACGCAGCTATGCATCACCTCTTCATGAGATTGGACGAAAAACGCACAGGCACGGGATACTTTGAAGAAAAGATCAGACCAGTAGTTGATGAATCTCTGCTTTGTTTTGCTGATCTCTTCTCTGTTTTTATTTTTAGGGGTAACTCGTTAAAGTAGATCTCTACCAGGGACCTTCAAAGTTTTATGCTGTTCAGTCAAAACTGGAAAACCAAGTCCAAAGTACATGCAGTGAGCACAGTAGAATCCTCTAAGATGATCATTTGGCTCACTGCCCTTGATTAGTCATCATTTTTGTTTTTCCCAATAGGAATTTAAAGGGGTTCCAAAAAATGTGTGACCTGGGACCTCGCTAGACCATTATTCAGTCTCATGTTAATAAAAGAGTATGGAAAAATTCATTGCAAAAACTCTCTTTAACTTAACTTTAACTAAATATATACACACACATTTTTTATTAACATTTATGGTCACTTTAGTTTGGGGACCAATTCTCACAATTAACTACTACTTTTGCCTCAATAAACTCCAAATTTCTGCTAATTAATAGCTAGTTATATAGTTGTTAAGTTTAGGTGTGGAGGAGGATAAGGGATCAAAAATATGATCATACAGAATAAGGCATTATATGTTTTATAAGTGCTAATAAACAGACAATATCTTAGTAAAAACCATCTAGACAATCTTCTGGAATTGCCGTAAATGTTTTTCTCATGTCCTATCATCAGAAGGAAGGGACTATAAACAAATTTTAACACTGCTAAACATACAAGCACTGAGACCCACCCTTATTATTTTGAAATCAAGCCACGGCCCTGAAAACATCTAAATGATTAGAGACTCCCTGAATCACTCTGTTGTTCAGTGGTTTTGTAATGGAGGAAGCAGCAAATCGACGTAAACCATATAAAAAATGACTGCAGATACTGAACTGGCTAAGGGTTTCTCCTCGGTGCATTTGACACTTGGATTGAGACACTTTATTAATTATGTAATTTTGTAAATATAGTAAATATCATAACATAATTTTACCCCTGGAAACATAATTAAGTATAAAATTACAGTATACTGACTGACTGTTTTATTGTACTTATGTAGCAACATAAGATTAATCACTGACCACTATTTTAAGTCACCACTGGGGGCCGCTAATGCACGCGATGATGATTTGAACCTGAAACCCAGTATGCATGACTGCTGAAATCTAAAATTGCTTATTATTGCATACCTGAAAAACAGAATATATATATTATCTATAAAAACAAAACATATAAAGTTGAATGCAAAAAAAAACAAAAACATACAGTTCAATGTTTTTTTTTATTATTGTTATTATTTTTATTATTAGTTTGCCTTTTCAGTGCTGATTAATTTACATTACATATACATAGTCTTATTTCGCCCGGGGAGCATTTGGGGGTTCAGTGCCTTGCTCAATGGCACCTAAGTCATGGTATTGAAGGTGGAGAGAGAACTGTACATGCACTCCCCCACCTACAGTTCCTGCCGTCCCGAGACTCAAACTCACAACCTTTCGATTGCCAGTCCGACTCTCTAACAATTAGGCCACGACTTCCCTCTTAAAAAGAGTTTCTGTACTAGAATAGCATCTGCAGTTGATAGAATGTGAGACCAGAAGTTTTTCTATTACATCTATCCTTCATACACTTCATACATTGAATCATCTCTTGAAAGAGATGATTCAGTCACTATTCACTTCCACTAAATGGATAAAAACCCAAGTCCCTACCTTTTGCATAACATCTCCTTTACGTTCCACAGAAGAATGTCACACAGGTTTGGAAAGAACATGTGGGTGAGTAAATGAGAACTTTCATAACTTTAACAAAAAGGACCGTACAACACCATCTTGCAAAACTTCCTGCTTAATGCAGAAGTTAATTGCTGAGAAAGATTCAGCAGAAGCAGCTGTCATACAAGCATTATGTTATTTTACAATGTGCTAATGCAACAAGGAAATAAACATGATTGAATAATTGTCTAAAGGACCACCATAAAACACACAGCGTCCCCTTGGAATTATAAGGTTCTATCTGCATTCCGAGTAGTTTTGAGATTTTGAGCTTCAATGTTTTTGCATTCCATTCGACTATATAGATACAACTTTGTTGTTTATTTAAATAAAAAGTCCCAAACTGTACAGAACATTAAAAAATCTATCACATAATATAAATAAGTTGTCCCTGAATAAGAATAAGTGAATAACTAAATTTTGACAAAAATATCAAATAGAACCTTATAATTTCAAGGTCATGTACACACCTTGTTAATTAAACAATAGAAAAATGGCAAGATATTACTGGGAATCTAAACACATATTTTCTTAAAAGTCTGGATTTGCAAATCCTTACATATAAAAAGAAAGATTTAAATATCTTGTAAAAAGATATAAGAGATCAAGAAAAGGGCAGTTTATTGGTAATTTCAAAGTTTAAGTGCACATTTCCAGGGGATGTGTGGTTCAAGTTCCCCATTCTGGAAATCAAACCACTGCAAAATAATACTTGGGTTTCCTTTGTGGCATAAGAACTGGCCCACAGGAATGCTCCTCACAGAGCTACTTCAAAACAACCAATGTAGTACAATAAATATGTGTTGTCATATTAACATGAGACAGAAATAAACTATCAAGAGCAATTTGACGAAGAGCAATTTATATTCCTGATATTCCAAACTCCTCAGCAGCACCACAATCTCTCCCTTATTTAAGATAGACAGTGAAGCTCTGTCATCTGCATTGTCTAAAATAACAATTGAGCTGTCTTCTGTTCTTATCACCTCTTGGTTTGGTCAGAACTACCACAGCATCCTCTTGGCTCATTTGTCATCCTTATTCTAGAGAAGACTGTCTACTGATATGACATCATGTTTTCATTTGTTCAACACAAGAATGAACACCACATCTTATCAAAAATAACAACCCTTTTACAGATAATATGCTTTTCTAACCAATATAGATATTTCACTTACACAAGTGCAAACATTTAAAGGCATCATGCACATTCCTTTTTCGGTGATTTTTTTCTTTAAAAGACAATATTATAATACATGAATCAAATATCAGGTGGAAGAAGCTTAATATTTCAGTATATAAAGCATTTATCATATGCATTGAACAATTTGAAGAGATGGAATTATCTCGTTTATCTGCAAAGGGCAGCAACTGAAGATCATGTCAATAATTTGATTACCATTTAAAGGGATGGTTTACCTAAAAATGAAAGTTCTGTCATCATTTGCCCAGTCTCACGGTAACTCCTGTGGAACACAAAAGAAGAGATTTTGACTGGTTTGTTTAAGTCATTTTTTATAATAATTTTTAAAACAAACAAACAAACAAAAGTCATACCTTTGGAACAATATGAGGTTGAGTAAATGATGACAGTATTTTAATTTAAGAATCCAAACAGAACCTAATTTGGAATTGAAATTAATTTCCACTAGAATCTAAATCTAGATTATAATTGGTTAAAATAAACAGACAATAAATATTTCACAGCAGTTTTCTAATCTACAGTATATAAGATTACAATTTGCTAAAATAAGCAGACACCAAATATTTCTCAGCAGTTTTCTGATCTTCATTTTTCACTCTGATGTCTGCTCTTCAGTGACATAGCTGTGGTTAATGTGTTGCGTGAACAGTTTTTGCTTTGCTTGACCTTTGTGAAATGGTTCTGGATGTACTTGCGGAACATTGTAGTGGCGAAGCAATACACCAGCGGGTCCAGTAGGCAATTGAGCCCCATAAGCATGAGGGTGATCTGGTGAGCATCGTTTAATCTTTGGTGAGTTTTGTCTTCCCAATCTTTCCTCAAGTGCAGCACAGACAACACCCAGGGTCCCTGCACCACGTGGTGGGGGAGGAAACAGATCACAAAGACGCCTGTGACAGTACACAGCATCCTCAAAGCTCTGCGCTTAGTACCACCGGGACGCTTTCCTGTGCTGGCTCGAGGCTGACTGATGGGCTGCTTTAGAAGAGCTCGAGCAATCAAAATGTTGCAGACAATCACCATCAAGAAAACAAGAAAGAACACGGCAATAATGATGAAGTGGGTGAAGGCCACTCTTTTTATTTCAGAGTCTTCCTCGTTTTGATAACCCTCAAAACAGCGAAAAATGTTCTTGTTCTTGTCCTTCTGGATTCCCGGATTAGTGAGATATATAATTGAAGCTACAAGAGTGATGACCCAGATGAGCGCTGAGATGATTGCTCCACGTTTCCAGGAATCAGAAGAAGCAGCCACCAGTGGCCTGGTAACGGCCCAGTAACGGTTAATGCTGATGACAGCAAGGAAGAGAATAGAGCAGTATGTGTTGATGAAGAAAAGAGAGCCTGTGATACTACAGAGGAATTCTGGGCTCCTCCAGTTGCCGTGATTCTTGTAGTAGTCAATCCAGAACGGTAGAGCGACCACAAACAGCAGGTCTGCAACAGTCAAATTGGTCATGTAGATTCGAATCTCATTCATGGCTTTACACTCCCGCATATGGTGCAGCACATAAAGAGCGTAGCAGTTGGCCATCAACCCCAAGGGAAAGACCAGTCCATAGAATATAGGAAAGAGAGTGTAACGGAACTCTGAGTCAAGGAATGTGTTGGCAGGGCTGTTATTTCCAACAGTCATAAAGTCAGTGTTAGGAGTCGTCATCTTGTTCTCCTGAGAACAAAACAGACCCAAAAAGCAAAATACAATTAAATTTGGTTCCTTCTAGTACACTTTGAAGTAGTCATCTTAAAATGATATTGGCTGAGCTGTAGATGGAGGAGGTAGTATCCCCCTCTCTTGATTATAATGGTTCTCTATACTTCTTTTTTATGGTAAGTGTTGCCTTAGAAGTAAAGTTTCTGCACCACATTGAAATAATGAAACTGAAATAGTTTGAAACGGTTTTCAAACATGTTTCCCAAACACCTTAACCCCTGGCTTCCACTGGCTGACCAAACTAACAGTCCTGCCCTGAACTCAGACACTGGTTTGGACAATGTTTGATACTGTCACAAAACATGATGTTTACGCTTTCATCCTTTAATTTGTTTTTTTTAAGGGGGGGGGGGGGGGGCTGTTCACACAGAACACACTTTTTGCTGTTCCACCCAGGCACTTCACTGACCCTGCTACCCTTTGTGACCTACAAAGGGGACATTCGGCACTACACAGCATACAAGACCCTGTCTGTGAAAACCCAGCTAAAGTTATTTTTGTTGGTGATTTAATCTTTTATATATAAAAGCATCCTTCATAAGGTAAAGAACATTGTTAAAAATGTGATATTGATATCTTTATTAGTGACTAAGACCATGTCAAAAATCGAAATCATAGTAAAAAATTAATGGTTGAAATCAAACTTTGATGCTTGTTTTCTCATAAATAGATTTTGAGACTTTAGCCTTGTCTTCACAGAGAGAGTCACACCAATTTATACTCAATTGAACCTGCAGCTTTTCAGCAACAATATAATACAGTATACAGTTTCAACAAATTATACAATGTCTCACAATAAAACAGTGACAACATTATATAGCAGACATTTACCTGAATATATGCTTAGCGTATTTTCTAGTCTAGTTGTTCGATATATGCCTACAAACGCTGTGACAACTAGCCCCGGCCTCCATATAATTGTTTACAATAGCAATAACACAACTCGTAATTGTAAGCAGGTCCATAGACCACATAGCATTACTTATTCACATTACATCGAATTTTTTGTTTTATACCAATAATAAATTGTTCATGTGTACTTTTAAGTTAAATATTACACTCTATTGGATTTTTTATTTTTACTGCATATTAATCACACGGTGGGCTTTTCCAGCATTACATGTGTCAATATTGCATCTTCACCTTATAGGCAGAACAAACGACATTAAAATATCGTAGTCGATGTCGAAACACCCAAAAACTGTCGAGTTTTACATAACTGATATTTATAACAATAATTCTGCTGCTCTTGGTTGGTATCTGCTCACAGTGAATATCATAACAAGATAGCGCGCGGTCTCCTGCGAGTGACGCCAAACTATTCTAGTCTCTGACACATGAAAAAGCTTTTACGCGTGCTTTTCTTATTCTTTAACAATTAACAACTCTTTTAAATTAGCAAAACTACACTTATATCTTATCCTACCTTGTAGTTCCCGGTGAATGTGACGCTCGAAAGCAGCGCTCTGAGCGTTCAAGCCTTCAGCGCTCAGCTTTTCATATTTCACACATTGTCACACCTCCCGCTGTCACTTCCTATTTTCACCCCGGTTATATTCCAGAGAACGCTGTGATAACACTTCGTTTTCAGTATTAATAAAATTTAAAGTTACGCAGCTATGCATCACCTCTTCATGAGATTGGACGAAAAACGCACAGGCATGGGATACTTTGAAGAAAAGATCAGACCAGTAGTTGATGAATCTCTGCTTTGTTTTGCTGATCTCTTCTCCGTTTTTATTTTTAGGGGTAACTCGTTAAAGTAGATCTCTACCAGGGACCTTCAAAGTTTTATGCTGTTCAGTCAAAACCTGGAAAACCAAGTCCAAAGTAAGGGAGAGCAGGGGCGAAAGTACCATTTTTCAGAAAAAAATAATTTTAAAAGATAATGTTATAGACAGAGATATATTTCTGCTGTGGCCAGTAACTGGGAAGTGTGGTCTATCAATACCAGGTGGTATTTTGTAGAAATGTAGAAAGACTTTAGTATAATTTCACTTTGAACATAAGTTGCACATTGTTAATTTTGACCCCATCAGTTGGGACGAAAGTAACACACAAGTGGGTCAAAAGTAACACAACAATATAAGCTAGATTGTTTTCGGTTACTCTTATTTTTTATTAAGTATACCTGACTATGACCTTGTTAATATGTAACTACAAACATATTTTGTCTTTTATCTTTGAAAAAAAAAACATTTCAATTACATTTTCATATTTTCCTTTTAAATTTAAGTTTCATCAAATGTCTCAAAACCCGATTGTACAAACTTGATTTTTTTTTAAACATATTTTTATTTCAGTGTATTTTTATAAAACATTTTTCAACAGAATGAACAATATAAAAATTGAATTACATAAATTCTAAACATAATGTAATAGTAGGCCTATTCATGTTTCCATCCGGTTGTTTTTATGCATCAATTCAAAATGTGCATTAAAACATCTGGAAACACTGCTAATTCTTAGGTGGAGGTTTCAAAGGTAAAGTATGCCTAAACCTAAATATAACTAAGGTAAATGTGATTTAGCAGCTGTCCAGAGAGTGATGTTCCTCTCTGTCCAGAAAAGCCCTCTCATAAACATCTGGATAAAACCAGACCTCTGTCTGTCTGTCTGACCTTCACTCTTGACACATTCTTTTGGTATAATATGACATAAAAATTTTAATAAATGATACAAGACACAGAAATTTACAGTATAACATGCACCGGAACAAAATAAATACTTCTTGTAACTGTAGCGGGACAAAAGTAACAATCGTTACTTTCGTCCCGACAGAAACTCTTGACATTTAAACCTGATTTACTTTTATACTGAAAAATTCTGAAAATGCAAACTTTAGGATGTGTTAAAGCACTAAATAACCTGTAGATTGATCATTACCTTGACATATGAAACGAAAAAAACAACACGACTAATTAAAAAAAATTACCGCTTCAATAATTTACTTTTTGTACTCGAAAACAGTTTTACGGACATAACTGAGGAAAACGATAACAAAATCATTTGATATTTTTCAGCTCCATCAAGGGTTGCGTGTTGAACATGCTGTCATAGATTGGAATGCAAATGCAGTAAGAGGCTCTGAGAAAACCGCTTTGTTACTTTCGTCCCACGAAAGCGTTAGCACTCGTTAGCTTGTCATTAGCGTTTTCACTCGAACCTATCGCTGTTTTTCTTTTCTCCTCTCCTCTCTCTCGCTCCAGTTTTTCACAAGTTCATCAGACAACCGCAGTAAGAATATTTCATCAAGCACGGTGAGTAATGGCCTCTCCTGTTATTGTTACTTGCACCTCTTGCCACATGTACGGTTTATCTATCTCTGTCGCTGATGAGGGATTCACATGTGATAAATGCAGGGAAATAGTTAGGCTGACAGAGAAGATTTCAGAATTAGAGACACGCATCCAAACTTTAATTGAGGACAGTAAGAATGTTAGGGTTCTAGATACGGCTTTGGATGAGTCTAGCTCAGAGATTCCTGTACATTGTTCGGTTCCGGAAACAGAGCCCCTGCAGCAGGGCAACTGGGTGACGGTGAGGCAGCGTAGTCGTGGGTCAAAACACCACTCTTCTGTTCTGATCAAAACATTAAACAGGTTCTCCCCACTCAGTGATGCACCCACTGAGAAACCTGATGAAAGTGCTCTAGTTATTGATGATTCTATTGTACGGAACGTGAATATAGAGACACCAGCCACCATAGTCAAATGTTTACCGGGAGCCAGAGCGCCTGACATCTTGGCAAATTTAAAAGTGCTGGCTAATGCTAAACGTAAATACAGTAAGATTGTTATTCATGCCGGCGCTAATGATGTTCGACTTCGCCAGTCGGAGATCACTAAAAATAACATTAAAGAGGTGTGTGAACTTGCAAGCACGATGTCAGACACTGTAATATGCTCTCGTCCCCTCCCTGCTTACCGTGGTGACGAGATGCATAGCAGATCGTCATCACTCAATGGCTGGATGTCTAATTGGTGCCCACAGAATAACATAGGTTTCATAGACAATTGGGCGAGCTTTTGGGGCAGACCTGACCTGTTTAAAAGAGATGGTCTTCATCCCTCCTGGGGTGGCGCCACTCTTCTCTCTAGAAATATGGCAAATAGTCTTAGTGTTTATACTTGACTAACTGGGGCCCAGGTCAGGAAGCAGACAGACTGGCTAAACTGACCGTCTGCTAGCTGCCTCACGTCACAGAGGTCAGTTAATTCTCAGCACATAGAGACTCTTTCACCTAGATATCACACTATAGAGACTGTGTCTGTTCCCCGAACTAGAAAATACAAAAAACGTCCAAACCAAGTTAAGATTAACAATTTAAGCAATATGGATAAACAAATGATAAAGCTTGGCTTATTGAATATCAGATCCCTTTCTACGAAAACACTTTTTGTAAATAATATGATCACTGATCATAATATAGATGTACTCTGTTTGACAGAAACCTGGCTAAAACCTGATGACTACATTATTTTAAATGAGTCCACCCCCCAAGATTACTGTTATAAACATGAGCCGCGTCTAAAAGGCAAAGGTGGAGGTGCTGCTTCAATTTATAACAACGTTTTCAGGATTTCTCAGAGGGCAGACTTCAATTATAACTTGTTTGAAGTAATGGTGCTTCATATAACATTATCCAGAGAAACAAATGTTAATGATAAATCCCCTGTTATGTTTGTACTGGCTACTGTATACAGGCCACCAGGGCACCATACAGACTTTATTAAAGAGTTTGGTGATTTTACATCCGAGTTAGTTCTGGCTGCAGATAAAGTTTTAATAGTTGGTGATTTTAATATCCATGTTGATAATGAAAAAGATGCATTGGGATCAGCATTTATAGACATTCTGAACTCTATTGGTGTTAGACAACACGTTTCAGGACCTGCTCATTGTCGAAATCATACTCTAGATTTAATACTGTCACATGGAATTGATGTTGATGGTGTTGAAATTATTCAGCCAAGTGATGATATCTCAGATCATTATTTAGTTCTGTGCAAACTTCATATAGCCAAAATTGTAAATCCTACTTCTTGTTACAAGTATGGAAGAACCATCACTTCTACCACAAAAGCCTGCTTTTTAAGTTATCTTCCTGATGTAACCAAATTCCTTAGCATATCCAAAACCTCAGAACAACTTGATGATGTAACAGAAACTATGGACTCTCTCTTTTCTAGCACTTTAAATAAAGTTGCTCCTTTACACTTAAGGAAGGTTAAGGAAAACAGTTTGACACCATGGTATAATGAGCATACTCGCACCCTAAAGAGAGCAGCCCGAAAAATGGAGCACAGCTGGAGGAAAACAAAACTAGAGGTATTTTGTATTGCTTGGCGGGAAAGTAACATATCCTACAGAAAAGCATTAAAAACTGCTAGATCCGATTACTTTTCTTCTCTTTTAGAAGAAAACAAACATGACCCCAGGTATTTATTCAATACAGTGGCTAAATTAACGAAAAATAAAGCCTCAACAAGTGTTGACATTTCCCAACACCACAGCAGTAACGACTTTATGAACTACTTTACTTCTAAAATCGATACTATTAGAGAGAAAATTGCAATCATTCAGCCGTCAGCTACAGTATCACATCAGACACTATACAGTATCACATCACGTTACTTTCGACCCCGCTCTCCCTACATGCAGTGAGCACAGTAGAATCCTCTAAGATGATCATTTGGCTCACTGCCCTTGATTAGTCATCATTTTTGTTTATCATTATTCAAGAGAAGTAGTTTTACCCAATAGGAATTTAAAGGGGTTCCAAAAAAATGTGTGACCTGGGACGTCGCTAGACCATTATTCAGTCTCATGTTAATAAAAGTCTATGGACAAATTCATTGGAAAAACTCTCTTTACTTGCCCACATTCTTTCCCAGGGCTAAATATACACACACACATTTTTTATTAACATATATGGTCACTTTAGTTTGGGGACCAATTCTCACAATTAACTACTACTTTTGCCTCAAACTCCAAATAAGCCCTCTCATAAACATCTGGATAAAACCAGACCTCTGTCTGTCTGTCTGACCTTCACTCTTGACATATTCTTTTGGTATAATATGACATAAACATTTTAATAAATGATGCAAGACACAGAAATTTACAGTATAACATGCACCGGAACAAAATAAATACTTCTTGTAACTGTAGCGGGACAAAAGTAACAATCGTTACTTTCGTCCCGACAGAAACTCTTGACATTTAAACCTGATTTACTTTTATATTGAAAAATTCTGAAAATGCAAACTTTAGGATGTGTTAAAGCACTAAATAACCTGTAGATTGATCATTACTGTGACATATGAAACGAAAAAAAACAACACGACTAATTAAAAAAAATTACCGCTTCAATAATTTACTTTTTGTACTCAAACAGTTTTACGGACCTAACTGCGGAAAACGATAAAAAATCATCTGATATTTCTCAGCTCCATCAAGGGTTGCGTGTTGAACATGCTGTCATAGATTGGAATGCAAATGCAGTAAGAGGCTCTGAGAAAACCGCTTTGTTACTTTCGTCCCACGTTACTTTCGACCCCACTCTCCCTACATGCAGTGAGCACAGTAGAATCCTCTAAGATGATCATTTGGCTCACTGCCCTTGATTAGTCAT
Organism: Carassius carassius; assembly: GCF_963082965.1. Lineage (NCBI taxonomy): Eukaryota > Metazoa > Chordata > Actinopteri > Cypriniformes > Cyprinidae > Carassius > Carassius carassius. The sequence continues at coordinate 14,301,885 of NC_081786.1, forward strand.
CATTTTTGTTTATCATTATTCAAGAGAAGTAGTTTTTCCCAATAGGAATTTAAAGGGGTTCCAAAAAATGTGTGACCTGGGACGTCGCTAGACCATTATTCAGTCTCATGTTAATAAAAGAGTATGGAAAAATTCATTGGAAAAACTCTCTTTAACTTGCCCACATTCTTTCCCAGGGCTAAATATACACACACACATTTTTTATTAACATTTATGCTCACTTTAGTTTGGGGACCAATTCTCACAATTAACTACTACTTTTGCCTCAATAAACTCCAAATAAGCCCTCTCATAAACATCTGGATAAAACCAGACCTCTGTCTGTCTGTCTGACCTTCACTCTTGACATATTCTTTTGGTATAATATGACATAAACATTTTAATAAATGATGCAAGACACAGAAATTTACAGTATAACATGCACCGGAACAAAATAAATACTTCTTGTAACTGTAGCGGGACAAAAGTAACAATCGTTACTTTCGTCCCGACAGAAACTCTTGACATTTAAACCTGATTTACTTTTATATTGAAAAATTCTGAAAATGCAAACTTTAGGATGTGTTAAAGCACTAAATAACCTGTAGATTGATCATTACTGTGACATATGAAATGAAAAAAACAACACGACTAATTAAAAAAAATTACCGCTTCAATAATTTACTTTTTGTACTCGAAAACAGTTTTACGGACCTAACTGCGGAAAACGATAAAAAATCATCTGATATTTCTCAGCTCCATCAAGGGTTGCGTGTTGAACATGCTGTCATAGATTGGAATGCAAATGCAGTAAGAGGCTCTGAGAAAACCGCTTTGTTACTTTCGTCCCACGTTACTTTCGACCCCGCTCTCCCTACATGCAGTGAGCACAGTAGAATCCTCTAAGATGATCATTTGGCTCACTGCCCTTGATTAGTCATCATTTTTGTTTATCATTATTCAAGAGAAGTAGTTTTACCCAATAGGAATTTAAAGGGGTTCCAAAAAAATGTGTGACCTGGGACGTCGCTAGACCATTATTCAGTCTCATGTTAATAAAAGTCTATGGACAAATTCATTGGAAAAACTCTCTTTACTTGCCCACATTCTTTCCCAGGGCTAAATATACACACACACATTTTTTATTAACATATATGGTCACTTTAGTTTGGGGACCAATTCTCACAATTAACTACTACTTTTGCCTCAAACTCCAAATAAGCCCTCTCATAAACATCTGGATAAAACCAGACCTCTGTCTGTCTGTCTGACCTTCACTCTTGACATATTCTTTTGGTATAATATGACATAAACATTTTAATAAATGATGCAAGACACAGAAATTTACAGTATAACATGCACCGGAACAAAATAAATACTTCTTGTAACTGTAGCGGGACAAAAGTAACAATCGTTACTTTCGTCCCGACAGAAACTCTTGACATTTAAACCTGATTTACTTTTATATTGAAAAATTCTGAAAATGCAAACTTTAGGATGTGTTAAAGCACTAAATAACCTGTAGATTGATCATTACTGTGACATATGAAACGAAAAAAAACAACACGACTAATTAAAAAAAATTACCGCTTCAATAATTTACTTTTTGTACTCAAACAGTTTTACGGACCTAACTGCGGAAAACGATAAAAAATCATCTGATATTTCTCAGCTCCATCAAGGGTTGCGTGTTGAACATGCTGTCATAGATTGGAATGCAAATGCAGTAAGAGGCTCTGAGAAAACCGCTTTGTTACTTTCGTCCCACGTTACTTTCGACCCCACTCTCCCTACATGCAGTGAGCACAGTAGAATCCTCTAAGATGATCATTTGGCTCACTGCCCTTGATTAGTCATCATTTTTGTTTATCATTATTCAAGAGAAGTAGTTTTTCCCAATAGGAATTTAAAGGGGTTCCAAAAAATGTGTGACCTGGGACGTCGCTAGACCATTATTCAGTCTCATGTTAATAAAAGAGTATGGAAAAATTCATTGGAAAAACTCTCTTTAACTTGCCCACATTCTTTCCCAGGGCTAAATATACACACACACATTTTTTATTAACATTTATGCTCACTTTAGTTTGGGGACCAATTCTCACAATTAACTACTACTTTTGCCTCAATAAACTCCAAATAAGCCCTCTCATAAACATCTGGATAAAACCAGACCTCTGTCTGTCTGTCTGACCTTCACTCTTGACATATTCTTTTGGTATAATATGACATAAACATTTTAATAAATGATGCAAGACACAGAAATTTACAGTATAACATGCACCGGAACAAAATAAATACTTCTTGTAACTGTAGCGGGACAAAAGTAACAATCATTACTTTCGTCCCGACAGAAACTCTTGACATTTAAACCTGATTTACTTTTATATTGAAAAATTCTGAAAATGCAAACTTTAGGATGTGTTAAAGCACTAAATAACCTGTAGATTGATCATTACTGTGACATATGAAATGAAAAAAACAACACGACTAATTAAAAAAAATTACCGCTTCAATAATTTACTTTTTGTACTCGAAAACAGTTTTACGGACCTAACTGCGGAAAACGATAAAAAATCATCTGATATTTCTCAGCTCCATCAAGGGTTGCGTGTTGAACATGCTGTCATAGATTGGAATGCAAATGCAGTAAGAGGCTCTGAGAAAACCGCTTTGTTACTTTCGTCCCACGTTACTTTCGACCCCGCTCTCCCTACATGCAGTGAGCACAGTAGAATCCTCTAAGATGATCATTTGGCTCACTGCCCTTGATTAGTCATCATTTTTGTTTATCATTATTCAAGAGAAGTAGTTTTTCCCAATAGGAATTTAAAGGTGTTCCAAAAAAATGTGTGACCTGGGACCTCGCTAGACCATTATTCAGTCTCATGTTAATAAAAGTGTATGGACAAATTCATTGGCTAAATATACACACATACATTTTTTATTAACATTTATGGTCACTTTAGTTTGTGGACCAATTCTCACACTTAACTACTACTTTTGCCTCAATAAACTCCAAATTTCTGCTAATTAATAGCTAGTTATATAGTTGTTAAGTTAAGGTGTGGAGGAGGATAAGGGATCTAAAATATGATCATACAGAATAAGGCATTATATGTTTTATAAGTGCTAATAAACAGCCAATATCTTAGTAAAAACCATCTAGACAATCTTCTGGAATTGCCAGAAATGTTTTTCCCCTGTCCTATAATCAGAAGGAAGGGAATATAAACAAATTTTAACACTGCTAAACATACAAGCACTGAGACCCACCCTTATTATTTTGAAATCAAGCCACGGCCCTGAAAACATCTAAATGATTAGAGACTCCCTGAATCACTCTGTTGTTCAGTGGTTTTGTAATGGAGGAAGCAGCAAATCGACGTAAACCATAAAAAAATGACTGCAGATACTGAACTGGCTAAGGGTTTCTCCTCTGTGCATTTGACACTTGGATTGAGACATTATGGTGTTTAATTTCATTTGCATGCTATCTGCTGGCTGTTGAATTAGGCAAACTCTCATTTATAATTCTGTCATGAGTATAAATAACTATTTTCTGAGTAGCCTTATCTCTGAAGATAGCCTTACAGAAAATTACATTTCCAAAATTGTGAGAGCAATGGTTAATTTGTGTGTTTATAAGCTGAAATCAGTCACTTTTTCTAGCAAAAACAATGCATGTTGGATCAAGGTATTCAATAAAAACCTGACAGATAAACAGGATAGAGGTTTTGCTTGTTCTACTGTTTGTTTAATGAGGTTAATAAAATGTTCATATTTATTATCTATAACAACAACTCATAGTTGATCTTGTAACCAGGGCCGGCAATCTCAACCGACTGGCCGATGCCAGCCTAAAAAGACGCTCAAGACACTTCTGCGCGTCACAAAAGCTTATCATTTTCACGTGTTTTTAAGTCTTGCCAATTTAAACATTCAAGAAAGTTTAAAGCATTCAAACACAAAAGATGCAGAAAAGACTCAACTGAATAGGCTACTCACTCTATGTTCGGTGTGCACGCAGAGGGCTGTGTCTCACGATCAGTAACACCGAACCGAGCTCTCCTTCACATCCTCCTGCCCCTGAATGAACAAATACATATTGCAGTTTAACCTTGCAAACAGAAAAAGATTTGAAAAAGCCTAATTCAGCACCAACACGCAGTGTTCTATACACATAGGGCTCACACAGACAGACCGTCTCAAACCCCTTGAACACTGAATTTGCCTCTTCTTGCTCTTTTACTGACAAATACATACAAAATGATGTCAAAATACCGGTCTTGGAAAGTATGTTCGAAAAAACTCGGTTGTGTGTTAAGTGAAAGTAAACAGTGGAGAAAGAAATCGGATGTGTATCATGATAATGGATGCATTGTCTCTTAAAATAACTACACCTAATTTTAATTTGAATGTTAATCCAAGAAAATGAAAGAAAGATCGTTTATAATTTACTGCTCTTGTCTGAATTACTTTGTAGTTTTAATAAGAATTAATCCACAGCCAAATAAAGCGAACTTTGACATATTATACCCCAAAAAGTACTATAGACTACCATGTTTTGCTTAAGTTTTTTTTTTTCTTTAATTGCTAATTAACCACAGACTTAACAAAATTGGGCATTGCTTGCTAATTGGTCAACAAAGTATTGATAGTTGTGTAAATATTGACATGCTAATGGTTGTCTGAAGTTTTGTTTGATTGTTATCCATTACACACCTTTTTATCATTTATTTTATTACCATTTTCTAAACTATAGCAAATAAACTGTGATAATATGAGAAATGTTGAAGGTATCTAAATACATATTGGTCTGACTGTATATTTTATTTTACATTGAAGAATATGAAGTGCTATTTTACATTTGATTATTCGGTTTCTGTACTTCGACACCTACAAACTTGAAAAAGCTTAAACATTGTGTAGATAGCACAAATAAATAAACAGAACTACCATTTCAAACATGGCCTACAGCCTGACCCAGAAACCCCAACCACGGGCATGCTTGTAACATGCAAATTATGTCTACAGCAGAAATGCACCTAAAAATCTCTAAATGAATAAGTGGTATCTGCTGATGAGAACTTGAAAACTATTTTTACTCATGTTCACAGTTACAGTATTTGGGGAAGTCCGGTGTGCTACAGTCAAGTCTTGCAATATTAAATATATTATATATAATATTGCAATATGCAATATTATAATAATGCAATATTATCAGGAGTATATAATAAGTAACATTTTGACCACATGTAAAAAAAATTCTGAAAAACTCAACTGCTGAGTGTTTTGAATTAGAGTTTACAGTTTCAAATGGAGTTAGCTGATTGCAAACATCTTCATAATGACTCACATGAAAGTGTTAGGAAGGATGAAGAAAACTCAAATTAGTAAAAATAAAGAGAACTAATATTGTTTGATAATTAGACCACTAATGGGTCCTTAATGGCTGACAAAGGGGCAAGTGAAATGATTATATAAGTAATGCATCATTAGTGGTTTGATCACACAAGATACTCACAGACCTACTTTGTTTCTAACAGTGATGTCAGTACTAAAATAGTACACTATTTTATTCTCTAATGGGCACACCCAGAAAAAAAAACTGTTTTAAATAAGTTTTGTCATTGTACACTGTACTGTAATACTGTATACTTCCTGAAATGTTTAATATTATAGCAAGTCGCTGGGGTTTATTTGTTAGAATAGCCAAAAAAAACATTGTGTGGTTCAAAATTATTGATTTTTCTTTCATTCCAAAAATCATTAGGATATTAAGTAAAGATCATGTTCCATGAAGATATTTTGTACATTTCCTACCATAAATATATCAAGGCAAATTTTTGATTAGTAATGTGCATTGCTAAGAACTTAATTTGAACAACTTTAAAGGTGATTTTCTCAGTATTTTGAATTTTTTTTTGCACCCTCAGATTCCAGATTTTCAAATAGTTGTATCTCGGACAAATATTGTCCTATCCTAACAAACCATACATCAATGAAAAGCTTATTTATTTCAGATGGCAGTTTCGAGAAACTGCCCCTTATGACTGGTTTTGTGGTCCAGGGTCACATATACTTTGTAAAGATGCATATAACACACAAACGAATGCAGTCATACATTCCTATACCCTGCTAACAATCCTCTGAGACTTTGCTCATTGGCTAAACGATGGCCCCTTAGCGTTGGCCCTGCATGGGCAGCCCTCACTTAGCCCCTAAGAAGCCCTCACTATGCCCCCACAGGGCCCACATTATTAATCTACAACAATAAGTTTGTTGCACTATAAATAATTTCCGGCTACTATAACTAAAGTTTTTGGATAAAACAATTATTGGTAATATCTGAAATGGATGCGGTAACCACATCTGTATTGTCAAAAATGTACAATAGTCAATGGGATTTCAAATCAATGGATTTATCAAATACAAAATAAAAAACATTTAAGTCCGGTCATACAGCTAATTTAACATTTTGAAAGGAAGTTCTCAGGTTACGAATGTAACCATGGTTCCCTGAGAGGGAACGATACACTGCGTCCTCTAGGGGACACTTTGGGGAACACTTCGTCGTGACCCGTGTCTGAAGCATACTTTGAAAAACACCAACGTGTTGGCCGGCGACAGCCTCTGACGTCACTACCGGCGCGACTATAAATACGCGCCAGTAGGACCCGTCACTTATCTTCTTCGTGAAGCTTGCATCCGAAACATAACAGGGAGCTAGAGGACTCAGTGTCTCGTTCCCTCTCAGGGAACCATGGTTACATTTGTAACCTGAGACGTTCCCTGTTAAGGGAACTTCAAACTGCATCCTCTAGGGGACACTTTGGGGAACAGTATACCCATGCTGCCATGCTGAGGGGAGTGCAGGCCAGAACCATGGCAAACACTAAGTACCAACTCTACCATTTCACTGGGAGTCGCCCCTGGGATGGTTAGACGGGTGTCCATGACATTATCCCTTATGGCCAAAGGCCTAAGCTACATATCCAACTTACCTGTAGGGCCCCTGTAGAGCTGAAGGCTTGGAATCACGAAAAAGATTCCTTTAAAGGGATACGGCTAAGAACCAGCATGTTCTTTACCAAGTCCTGCCTGTCACACAGGAGCTACCGCTAGTTTTCGCAAAAACTTGCCGAAAGAGCTGTCTCAACAATTCTCCAGTAGCAACGCCCTGTTCTAGTATCAGAGAATACATGGGTGGAGTGGCGCCCAAGATGAACGGGGCTTAAACCGACTCAAGAAAGGGCACGAAGCAACTGCGCGAAGCCCCCACCATATAGGATTTTAGAAAGAACGCAGAGTACTAGCATGCGAACTTACCACAGTATGGATTTCAGAAAGTGTGCAAAGACTTCACGTGCACACTTACCATAGCATGGATTTACAAATACTGTTCTAGGGAGGGGCTCTTGTGGCACTCTGATAGAGCAACTCATAGATGGAATGGCCCGGGAGCAGAGCAATTGGAGGAAGAAATGTACAGATGAAGCCTCGGCCACGCCTGTACCATGGCGTCCAGCCCCAGTGGAGCTGGATGAGTAAGAGGAAGCCAGAGGGGATAGTGTGATGCTCTCTCTCGCACACAGATCCACCCAAGTCTGGCCAACCTCTCCAACTCTGCTTCATCACCTCAGTGCGAAGGCGCCATTCCCCGAGCCTCAGTCCCTGCTTCAACAGGATGTCTGCTCTCACCGTGCATCTCAAAAACAGTATGTAGTACTGGAGCGCTCTGGTGAAAAAACCGAGCATTCAGTCTCATATGAGAGGAGGACTCCGAGCTCAGAGTAGCACGCTCATAGGCGACCCTTTTTTTGGAAAAAGGGGAGCGCTGCTAAACTATCACGAGAATTGCCCAAACAGCCCCTCATGTTGCGGGAAGCGATGCTTGAGGTGTATAACAAATACACACTGGCTGAATGAAGCCCAAGGAACCCAGGGCTAATCATCTTAAGAAAGGGAACAGAGCGGAGCGCGTAACCCCTACTGTACAGGATTTCAGAAAGTGCGCAGAGTCTTGCGTGCACACCTGGCCGGACATCCATGAAATTCCCTGCAGTGCTTTGCCAGTTCTGATGATCAGCCAGGCTCCTGCCGAAAGCCTGTGATCTTAGCCACCTAATACCAGAGCACGAGGCCGGAACTGAGCACTGTAAAGGAAACTCACAGAGTTTGTTAGTAGACATATAACCAGCAGCAATATAACACCCAGATATAAGCAGATAAAGAAAGGGTAATCGCGCGGCGGCGGGACATGCTTTTACATCAATGAATGGTGGTGTACAGATGTAACGGTGTTAAAGAAGTAGTGCTGTCCTGATCTAGAAATGCAGTTTGTCAACTGAAAGCCGTTGTATTCGCCGCGGGAGTTTCACTCGTTCATTCTGGTTAGTGTTTACATTCCTCCACAAGCGCATGTGAGCTCAGCTTTACAGAAACTCGCTGATCAGATCACAGACACAGAACAACAACACCCGGACTCTGTTTTAATCATTCTTGGGGACTTTAATAAAGCCAATCTCTCCCGTGAACTGCCAAAATACAGACAGCATGTTACATGTCCCACCAGAGACAGTAATATATTGGATCACTGTTACACCACAATAAAGGATGCATATCACTCTGTTCCACGAGCAGCTTTGGGACGTTCTGATCACTGTCTGGTTCATCTTATACCGACCTACAAGCAGAAACTTAAATCTGCTAAACCCGTAGTAAAGACTGTGAAGAGATGGACCAGCGAAACAGAGCAGGATTTACAATCTTGTTTTGACCTCACTGATTGGAGTGTTTTTGAAGCTGCTTACACCGATCTGGACGAACTCACTGAGACTGTAACATCCTATATTAGTTTCTGTGAGGATATATGCATTCCTACCAGGACTTATTTAACATTCAACAATGATAAGCCATGGTTTACAGTAAAACTCAGACACCTTCGTCAGGCCAAAGAGGATGCCTACAGAAATGGGGACAGGGTCTTGTACAATCAGGCCAGGAACACACTGAACAAAGAGATTAGAGCGGCTAAAAAGACCTATGCTAAAAAGTTGGAAGACCAGTTTACTTCCAACGACTCAACTTCAGTGTGAAGAGGACTGAGAGCCATAACAAACTACAAGATACCATCCCCTTGCACTTAGGCTAATCAACGACTTGCTAACGACCTGAATGAGTTTTATTGTAGATTTGAAACCGCCAACACCCACTCTGACCATCTCCCTACACAACCATTAACACCTCCTGCAATCCCCCTCACCATACCTCCTGCTCTTCAAATCTGTGAAGATGATGTGCGCCAGGTCTTCAAGAAAAACAAAAGAAGAAAAGCACCAGGCCCAGATGGCGTTACACCAGCTTGTCTGAAAATCTGTGCTGACCAGCTGGCCCCCATCTTTTCACAGATCTTCAACAGATCCCTGGAGTTGTGTGAAGTGCCTTCCTGCTTCAAACACTCCACCATAATCCCCATTCCAAAGAAACCCAAGATAACAGGACTTAACGACTACAGACCTGTGGCTCTAACGTCTGTCGTCATGAAGTCGTTTGAAAAACTGGTTCTGGCTTATCTGAAGGACATCACTGGACCCTTACTGGACCCCCTGCAGTTTGCTTACCGAGCAAACAGGTCAGTGGATGATGCAATCAACATGGGGTTGCACTTCATCCTGCAACATCTGGACAAAACAGGGACTTATGTGACGATCCTGTTTGTGGACTTTAGTTCGGCTTTCAACACCATCATCCCAACAACCCTCCAGACCAAACTGACCCAGCTCTCTGTTCCTAGCTCTATCTGTCAGTGGATCACCAGCTTTCTGACAGATAGGCAACAGTTAGTGAGACTGGGGAAATTCATGTCAAACAGCTGCTCCACCAACACTGGTGCCCCTCAGGGATGTGTTCTCTCCCCTCTGCTCTTCTCCCTGTACACCAACGACTGCACCTCTAAAGAGCCCTGTGTCAAGCTCCTGAAGTTTGCAGACGACACTACAGTCATCGGCCTCATCCAGGACGGTGACGAGTCTGCTTACAGACAGGAGGTTGAGCAGCTGGCTGTCTGGTGCAGTCTTAACAACCTGGAGCTGAACACGCTCAAAACAGTGGAGATTATTGTGGACTTTAGGAGAAACCCCCCTGCACTTTCCCCACTCACCATCATGAACAGCACTGTGGCTGCAGTGGAGTCATTCAGATTCCTGGGAACCACCATCTCTCAGGACCTGAAGTGGGACAATCACATTGACTCCATTGTGAAAAAAAGCCCAACAAAGGTTGTACTTCCTTCGCCAGCTGAGGAAGTTTAACCTGCCACAGGAGCTGCTGAAACAGTTCTACTCAGCCGTCATTGAGTCAGTCCTGTGTACTTCAATTACTGTCTGGTTTGGTTCAGCTACAAAATCAGACATCAGAACACTACGGAAAACTGTTCGGACTGCCGAAAGGATTATTGGTGCTCCTCTGCCCACCCTTCAAGAACTGTATACATCCAGAGTGAGGAAAAGGGCTCAGAAAATCACTCTGGATCCTTCACATCCAAGTCACCCCATCTTTGAACTTTTGCCATCTGGCCGGCGCCTCAGAGCCGCAAATACCAGAACAGCAAGGCACAAGAATAGTTTCTTCCCCCAGGCAATCTACCTCATGAACAGTTAAATGCTCCCCAATTATGCTTATAAATGTGCAATATCCCTATATTTATTTGTTAACCCTCCATCCTAGAACATTCCTGCATCTCACTCAATCCTATTCCATTATCATTTATAGCACAATTTTTATACACTTATTTATTTGCCAATTTGTAATTCTCCTTTTTTTTAATGTTTTTTCTTTTTTTTGGTCTGTGTGTTGTTGTCTCTGTGTACTGGAAGCTTATGTCACTAAAACAAATTCCTTGTATGCGCAAGCTCACTTGGCAATAAAGCTCTTTCTGATTCTGATTCTGAACCCAGCAGAGCACTAACTTCAGTATCAGAATGGGTTAATGACAACGCATCTTCCTCCTGAAGTTCACTCTCGTTTGCCACCGAAGAGTGTGAAAGGAAAAGTCCCTCTCTACACTCCTCAGCGAGATCCACCTGTGATCCCCATGAGCTCATTCTCCTCCGTGCAACGGCGGGTCCTGAGCCGCGGGAACCAGATGGCTGTCCCTCTTTCCTCGAAAAGAGAGACAAACGAGAGCGGAGCTTTTTCACAGAAAAACGCTCGCAGTGCACGCAGATTGCCCCCTCAAGGACATAGCGCGTGCTCTTGATAACAATGATAGATCGCCCTTATCATTTTGGCTCGTTTCTCAGATGCACGCTTCAAACAAAACAGTCAATGAAGACGAAGAAGATAAGTGACGGGTCCTACTGGCGCGTATTTATAGTCGCGCTTGTAGTGACGTCAGAGGCTGTCGCCTGCCAACACGTTGGCGTTTTTCAAAGTATGCTTCAGACACGGGTCACGAAGAGGTGTTCCCCAAAATGTCCCCTAGAGGACGCAGTTCGAAGTTCCCTTGACAGGGAAGTAAAAATTATCTGGATAAAGTGGAGCCTTACTGTTTTGCAAGGTACTTAATGTTCAGTGTTCTCCCACTTGAAAAAGACAGCCCACTACAAGAACAATTCAACTGGATTTCAATCACTGACCACACTTTTGTACTTGTTTTCCCTTTTTTATTTTAAAAGTTCAATGCAGTGTTCATTCAGTCAGGTGAAAAACATTTAAACACAAATTCACACACCACTTTAAGAGCAAGCAAGTAGATGCAGTCAATACGCACAGAATTTAAACCCTTGTTTTTAAATTGCCATAAATCAAACAGACAGCATATATTCAAACATTTACCATTTACAAAGTAAATACACATTTATTTATTTATTTATTCAAATACATTCTTATAATGATATAATGTGCAGTAAACAAAAAAATCCAATTTCAATCAAAAGAAAAGTATGAAAGCTCACCAGCTACTGTACATCTCCATTGATTATAGTGGGCTTCATTCTGCACCAAAGAGTTTGCTTCAGTCCAGTAATGGCAAGTTTGCCACTTATCAGTGCTCCTTTTAGTGTTGCCAATTGCTTTCAGTTGAAAGTAGCTAAAACTTTTAGCTAAATGTCACTAGAGGACATCATAATGGCAAATTCACTGATCTATATAAAGATGAACGTAGATCAGTGGGCAAGATGAGAACTTAGCCCATGCCCACACGTACACTGGTATTTTTATAAACAGAGTTTTTCCTTCTGTTTTTTTTAAATCTCTGTCTACTTGAAAATGCATGCTATGAAGCACTGTCAAAAGCCTAGACTCTGGTTATTAATTTACTACATACAGTAATGTGTACATTTGTACTGTTGAAATTGTTATAGACCAAATGTCATGCAGAAAAGATGCAGACCTGTGAATTCTCAGTCATCGTCTTGGAAACCATAGCCATAGTTTAAATCAGGAAATAATTACAGAGTACACTGTTGTAGGCCTATTGACAACATGACAGTAGGACTTGTTATTCTGATGGCATTGTTTGTTGACATAAAAGCTTAGACGAACAAAAAATGTTGATCAAGTTACAGGCTTTTGCATGTGTACTCCACTGTGTGCTGCTGTTTGTGCAAACTGTTTTGAGAAATGTACCAAGAGTGCGTTTCCAGGAAGTCCTATCTTTACCGAGTTTTAAAGAACTTGCGACCACAGTTGGCTAATAATACTTTTGGGAAACACACCCTGTGTGACTGAGAAGAACTTTAATGCATTCAACAGAGGGCATTTGTTAAATGTTAGATATCTTCATAAAAGAGAAGTTAGATACTGAATGAATACTCCAAACTAATAAATGCTTATATAAAAAATGCTTTATGCATTAAGGCACATTATACCGTATGTCTGCAGTTATGAGTGAAAAGATCAATCCTGCATCAAATTAACTTGCTATCAATCAAGGGTGTCATGCACTTATTATTTTTGAGGGGGCACAAGCCACACGAGTGACACACGAGTGAAGGAGTTTCAAGGGAGGTGGGGGGGGGGGGGTTGACATGCATGTCTTTTGACACACAGCAGAAGGCTTATGTTTTATGTATTTTTCATTTTTTATTTGAAATATTCCCAAACTTCTTAAGTGTGTCATGAAATAAGCCTATCTCAATTCTCAAATATGTGTAAGTGATTGCATTTTTGTACCTTTATAGATCATGTAAGTTGATTTATAATGGGAGATGGGCTTAACTAATGTTAATGTAGCTAACCTATTACATAAACCAGATTGAGTACCAGATGTGAATGTCATAATGTCATAAAATATTTAATATATGACTACAAACGAACGTTCTAATCACACTGGTGTTATCTTATCAAATATAAAAAATGAATTTAATTGAATTTCAAAAATAAAAAATACTATTCGGCTTATTTTTTGTCATTTAGTGAAACCTGACACTCAAAGAGCAAAACCGCAACCCAAATCTGCACAAATATAGACTAAGCACATTCTCAGCCTCCCACTTATTGCAAAACATCACACATTGTTTTGCAAGACACTAAATACATTTCTGTGCATTACACACAGAAATCTAACATGATGTAATTTCTTTACCATTTTAAGGCACTGCTTTCCAAAATACTACACATTTGGACCAACTGATCAAAAACGGCCATCAGGCATGAAATATTGCAACTAACAATTAACAACTCAACAATCAAGGTGTAACCACTATTAAAAGGCGATTTTTGTCTTCAAGAAAAATGAAAGGCAGTGGTGCAGGTGCAAAATGCAGCCTAATTGCAATGATGTACTGAAGCATAAATAAATATTTTCATGAATGTGCAGTAGGCTACTTGTCTCGTGTTGTGTTTGGTCCATACATTCATGTACTTTATATCTCAAAAAAAAAATATATATATATAGAAATGTTACAAGTTCCAAATAAAAGTGAGCATCCCTATGCCCTACACCCTTAGAAGGTTAGAGCCCTTGAAGTGTGTTCTTTGAAGATCATCATCTTCGCAGATGTCTCAATTCACTTTCAAAGGAGAGTACAGTAGATATCGAGGACTGTATGCAGTTCATTCAACACATCTATCTAGCGGATCAAACACTGTATATGGTAATATGATGCTTTAAACATGTTTGGCTCAGAAGTTTCTATAAATCCATCATCCGCTGGTCTGGTTTTAATTGTAGGCGGTCCAGATTCAGTCCTAAGACTCACATTTCATTTGGGAAATCCAATATATACTTTTTAAATTCTGAATGAGGTTTGTTTTACTATTTTCAAATTCGACTTTCAAATTTAACACTATTTTCAAACACTATTTTGTGGGTGGGACTAACTGAAACTGACCAAGCATTATTTTGACAAGCATATGGTAGGTAGGCTACCTATAGGAAGAGGGAAAATTAATAAACTGCCTGTAATTGAACATGAAAACTCACGTTAAATATATTTTAAAGCACATATATGAAGTTATAGTAAAACTATACATTTATAATTATTATCTTTTGATAAATAACATTCGTCTGGAAAATTACTAGCTTCTCACTGGTGGGCCACAGCTGAAAATAGTAGCTTCACCACTGGTGCAGGGCATTACGGTCTCCTATAAGCGTTTGGAACTCCTTGAAGGAAGTGACTAGCCTTGTCCAAATACCCACACATTCTATGAAATATTTCCTATGTAAGTGTTCAAGTGAGGATGAAGACCACAAGTGTGTGAACAACCTCTCATTACCTGATGGGACACACTTATAGTACTGTAAAAATGCAAGGGTTTACATAGCTTTATTTTAACTTTAATTTTAAATACTTTGCATTTTAAAATCAACTTACTGAACTAAATGTCTGTTCAGTAGTCCCTACAACATGACAATTTTAATTTGTGATAAAAAAATAATATTGTGATAAAAAGCAGTTCCAAATTTTACGAATGTAATGCACTGCTAATCGATGCAGCAATAAAACGTGTAGCATTTTGTTTTACTACCAAATTATATGTAATATCTCATTATTATTAATATTTAACTTAAATTGGAAAGGTTTCCGTTTCCGTGACCTCTCGCGATCTTGTCAAAAAGTCTCGCGATTTATTTCCACAATATGATGCATAAATGGATACACTAAGCCTTGAATACCGAGGTAGTATTCGAGATGTGTGGATTTAGTGGGCACTGCGCTTATTTAAGATCTGGACAGTCTTGCGCACTTTCTTCCTGTCGCGCGCACTTGATCTCAAGTGGCCAAGACTGCAAGTGTGGACAAAACTACTGACCAAGTGTTACCTTGACAATGCTGCACGTGCAGCATGGGTGCAGCATTCAGCACTCCGTCTGTTGTTGCAAATAGCCTACTTCTTCTTATTCTTCTTTTTATTCAAATATTGTCTAATTGTTTCTTATTTACTTTTTCAAAATAAACTTGCTTGCACTACCATCTTAAATCATATTTCTTTCACTGACGAAAAATATTTTGTCACATTAAAATAGACTAATTTAATTAGCCCATTCTATTTACTTTATGTTAACTCGAAATCAACCCCAACTTTGCTTTAAAAAGCATCTCAAGCTCTCCTAACCGTGGATTACATGATCACAAACAGAAATCACTTCCGTGAAGTGACCATCGCATGTTCCCTTCTTTAACGGACTTCCGGAAGGGCCCTTCGTGAAGAGATTCATTTGTTCAATTTCGTTTGGAACCTCCCTACAAATGACGTCCCTTTCCCGAAGTGCCCTTCAAGAGCGCAAAAAAGGCCGTTTGGAATTCGCCCCATGACGTAACTCATTGTCCATCTTACTTTGTAGATCTCATAGTGGCCACATGAGGGCACCAAGGAATCAAGAATATTGTCTCATGCCTTTATTTCTGTTTTGATTTCAAATGTTTCTCGTTTCCCATTACATGTTAGTAAAATTGTTATATTCTTCAGTTAGCAAGATTACTATATTTTTAAGCCTCAAAAAGCATAAAACCCAAAAAGCTAAATCTGTTTAAAATTCCCAATTATAGGACCCAATCTAGGGTGGGGCTGCAACATCAGTTCTAATATTCTTTTTTACTTTTTAAAAAACTATTTCATACCACAAGTGGAGTGCAAGCAAGAACACAAAACGACTGCATGCTATGGCAAATATTAACATTAAAAGTTAGCTATGGCTATACAATAACAGAAAATACAGAGCAGCTTCTCCCCCTTCAGGCACAGCAATCCCTTTTATATGCTCTCACAGTGCTCATCAGTCTAGAACGATCCAGTCCGTGAAAGATGAAGAGACATACAAAAGACTAGCACAGCAACATATATTCACAGAATTATGCAACTTTCCTTTTTATAAAAAAAAGAAAGAAAGAAACACAAAGCTCATAACAAAGAGGGGTGGAAAAATACTTGAGTTTACGGTTGAAGTGGGTTACCTCATGCTATGCTACTTTAGTTTATTTAATATATATTAACTTTAACAACAAACAGCCCTAGCCCTGATGGAGCCACAGGCTAAATCCTGGATTAAGGATAACGATAGTCTTTAACCAAACTGCTGTTATGATGGGTAGCACTGCCTGCAACAGAGATGAGAAACATACTGATGGAGCAGAACAAAACAAAGGGCACAATAAAAACACACTCTGCGCTCTTGTCTATGAGCCATCTTTATGAAACATTCTCACTGTGGTTTTTATGGTCTCTGAGATGAATTTTTTTTTTTTAAATGTTCAGGACTTTACACTTGGGTGGCACAGAATCAGGATAACGAAACGGGGTCTTAGATGTAATTTTATAACATTTCAGCAAATGTGGGATTTGTGTCTTTTTTACTAAATGTAAGCCTGCATGCACACAAAGTTCTCTAGATGGAATTGTTTCTTATGAAGTTCATAATCATAGCTCATATACAGTCCAATTGTGTTACAAGATAGTTAGTCTTTATATGTGTGTTACTGAGCACTGATTCTTTCTAGAATTAAACCAGTACTGCGTGTGGCTCGGAGACGCATAAACTTTATTCTGCTGTGGCTCCATATGGAACCATTTTTGATCACAGAAATAACTGGCAATAGTGCGCCTAAAATGACAAGTCACATTTATTTATGTAGCTCTTTATACAGTAAAGATTATTTCAAAGCAGGATCACATTAATAACAAGAAAATTAAATCAAATTTTACAATTATAAAACACATTCAATTTCCGCTGTAAAGCAACTTTACAGAAGACATGTCATCATTAAGCTTAATTTAGTTATTTCAAATTAGTTCATTAACTTGTTGAAATGTTTAACAATTATGAAATAATCTCAATTCAGCTATATGCAGCTTTACAGAAGGCTTGAACTCAATGTTGATTCAATAAGTTAATGTAAGTTACTCAGTATTTGCTACATTCTGTATCACACATCGCACTCACAATCATGTTGTTGGTAATAAAAATTGGAATTTCACATAACTCCGGAGCTATGGCACTTTTAGTGAATAAAATGCACTCTGTCTGGACAATGCACCATTATTTTTATTGCATTTCTTAAAAAATTCAATCATTCGGTCCTGCAGATGGAATCGGGGGAAGAGATGGATCAAATGCACCCAGGTGCTCTTTGGGGAATGTTGGCCTGAAGCCCAAAGGCTTCATGCGATATTGTGGAGATAGACTGAGCCACATTTCAAAAGAAGCTGAAAAACCTTTCACTGCATACATCCTCTCACATTTAGGTGACATAAGAACACGCTTTGCATACATCTTGGGACTGCACCGTTGACAATATGAGCAAGACATGACGATCCATCTTATGTGTGGTCTCACTCATGATCCTAGTTGGCAGAGAGTCTTAATACTATGGATGATATTATGGATGATTCTGCAGTTAAGATAGAACAGCTTGTATAAGTATCTAAGTACACTACTACCAGCACAAGAGAAAGAGATAAAGAGACAGACCAGAAAGAATACTCAAAACTTCTCTGTGGTGTTGTGACACACTGATACTGGGGCATGTCCCAGCATGCCTTGCTTTTGTATCATGCATTTCACATGGCTGAGGTTGTTCTTTTAAACCAATTAACATCAGCACGATGAACAGATTTTTGGGGATACAAATAAATGCGATGAAGAAAATTTAATGAATAGATATTTTGTTTGTGATTTCCATAAATCTTTCATTTTCTTTATACAAAGCAATTCCACCTTGCAAGTAACACATAAAACATATTAACAGTGTATATTCTTCTGTCCTAAATAGCTGGAGTGGTTATATGACAAACTGTCTAATATTATGTAAGAGCATATTTTTACAAAGTGTGAGCTTGTGATGTTCTCCCCACCTCCAGCTTTTCCTGCTGTGACATGCAGTGGCCTTATACAAAAATAATTAAAGAGTGAAGGACTTTGTTTTGATTTAAATGATGACAGCTTGTGTAGGAGTGAGAGATCTGAAAGCCACTTGTGCTTTATCTCCTGACATTCACATTCTTTACAGGTGTTCAGATGTGCAGATTAACAAAAGTAAAAAAATACCTTGTAATATTATCTTCATATATACATTTACATTTAATAATTTTGCAGACGCTTTTATCCAAAGTGACTTACAATTTTTTTTAATGATGAAGTCAAGTAGCTTCAAAAGAGATGAGCTTTCAGCTTTTGCTTGAAAGTTGTTAGGGATTCCGCATTCTGGATTGGGGTGGGAATATCATTCCACCAGCCAGAAATGGTGCGAGAATGTTCTGGAAAGTGATTTTGATACTCTCTGTGGTAGTACCATGAGGCGTCGCTCACTAGCGGATCTCAGACTTCTAGAGGGGATGTAGATTCGTAATAGTGAGTGGAAGTAGGCATGTGCAGAACCTGTGGCTGTTCTATATGCAGGCATCAATATCTTGAACTTGATGCGAGCCGCAACTGCAAGCCAGTACAAGGAGATAAAGCGAGGTGTAACATGGGCTCTTTTGGGCTCGTTGAAGACCAGTTGTGCCGCTGCATTCTGAATCATTTGTAGAGGTTTGATAGTGGTTGATGGAAGTCCAGGCAGAAGAGCATTAGAGTAGTACAGCCTAGAAATGACAAGGGCCTGGACAAGAAGTTGTTCAGCATGCTACATTAGAGAGGGTCTGATCTTTCTGATGTTGTGCAATGCAAACCTGCAAGATCGAGCGTCTTTGCAATGTAGTCTTTGAAGGTCAGCTGATCATCAAAGGTTACACCAAGATTTCTGACTGAAGTTGATGGGGTAATTGTAGAAGAACTGGATGTTGAAATCATGCTGTAGAGTTGAAGTGGTAGGAAAGACAAGAAGTTCAGTCTTAGCCAGGTTGAGCTGTAGGTGATATTCTTTCATTCATGCCAAGATGTCCGCCAGGCAAACTGAGATCCATGCAACTACTGTTGGATCATCTAGTTGAAATGAAAGGCAGAGCTGTGTGTCATCAGCATAGCAATGGGAGGAGGAGCCATGTGCCTGTATGATGGGACCCAGTGATGTTGTGTATATGGAGAAGAGGAGGGGTCCAAGAACTGATCCCTGAGGAACCCCAGTGAACAGTTGATGTGCTTTGGATACCTCCCATCCCCAGGCCACCTTGAACGACCTACAAGTGAGATAGGATTCAAAACAGACAGAAGGATCTAATGATTGACAGAGTCAAAAGCAGAAGATAGATCCAGCAGAATGAGAACTGATGATTTGAATCAGCTTTTGCAATCCGCAGGGCTTCCGTGACTGACAGTAGTGCAGAATTGACTACTGATTGTTCTGGTTTTGACTGTAAAGAGTGATTTTCCTAGTAATTTATTTCAAACTTTCTCCAAACCTTTCTATAGAAGTCATCACTGAGTATTGTTGTATCTTATATGGCATCCATGCTAACCTATAATGTTTGATATTGCAACATGAATATACAACCCGAATTCCGGAAAAGTTGGGACGTTTTTTAAATTTTAATAAAATGAAAACTAAAGGAATTTCAAATCACATGAGCCAATATTTTATTCACAATAGAACATAGATAACGTAGCAAATGTTTAAACTGAGAAATTTTACACTTTTATCCACTTAATTAGCTCATTTAAAATTGAATGCCTGCTACAGGTCTCAAAAAAGTTGGCACGGGGGCAACAAATGGCTAAAAAAGCAAGCAGTTTTGAAAAGATTCAGCTGGGAGAACATCTAGTGATTAATTAAGTTAATTGATATCAGGTCTGTAACATGATTAGCTATAAAAGCTTTGTCTTAGAGAAGCAGAGTCTCTCAGAAGTAAAGATGGGCAGAGGCTCTCCAATCTGTGAAAGACTGCGTAAAAAAATTGTGGAAAACTTTAAAAACAATGTTCCTCAACGTCAAATTGCAAAGGCTTTGCAAATCTCATCATCTACAGTGCATAACATCATCAAAAGATTCAGAGAAACTGGAGAAATCTCTGTGCGTAAGGGACAAGGCCGGAGACCTTTATTGGATGCCGTGGTCTTCCGGCTCTCAGACGACACTGCATCACTCATCGGCATGATTGTGTCAATGACATTACTAAATGGGCCCAGGAATACTTTCAGAAACCACTGTCGGTAAACACAATCCGCCGTGCCATCAGCAGATGCCAACTAAAGCTCTATCATGCAAAAAGGAAGCCATATGTGAACATGGTCCAGAAGCGCCGTCGTGTCCTGTGCGCCAAGGCTCATTTAAAATGGACTATTTCAAAGTGGAATAGTGTTTTATGGTCAGACGAGTCCAAATTTGACATTCTTGTTGGAAATCACGGACGCCGTGTCCTCCGGGCTAAAGAGGAGGGAGACCTTCCAGCATGTTATCAGCGTTCAGTTCAAAAGCCAGCATCTCTGATGGTATGGGGGTGCATAAGTGCATACGGTATGGGCAGCTTGCATGTTTTGGAAGGCTCTGTGAATGCTGAAAGGTATATAAAGGTCTTAGAGCAACATGTGCTTCCCTCCAAACAACGTCTATTTCAGGGAAGGCCTTGTTTATTTCAGCAGGACAATGCAAAACCACATACTGCAGCTATAACAACAGCATGGCTTCGTCGTAGAAGAGTCCGGGTGCTAACCTGGCCTGCCTGCAGTCCAGATCTTTCACCTATAGAGAACATTTGGCGCATCATTAAACGAAAAATACGTCAAAGACGACCACGAACTCTTCAGCAGCTGGAAATCTATATAAGGCAAGAATGGGACCAAATTCCAACAGCAAAACTCCAGCAACTCATAGCCTCAATGCCCAGACGTCTTCAAACTGTTTTGAAAAGAAAAGGAGATGCTACACCATGGTAAACATGCCCCGTCCCAACTATTTTGAGACCTGTAGCAGAAATCAAAATTGAAATGAGCTCATTTTGTGCATAAAATTGTAAACTTTCTCAGTTTAAACATTTGCTATGTTATCTATGTTCTATTGTGAATAAAATATTGGCTCATGTGATTTGAAAGTCTTTTAGTTTTCATTTTATTAAAATTTAAAAAACATCCCAACTTTTCCGGAATTCGGGTTGTAGATAAATAAATGTTGTTATATGGCAATTACAGAGACAAATAAAATACAGCATAATTCTCCTAAAACAGGCAAATCAAAGCCATATGGTGAAGATTATCCTTGACTACGGCAGGTGTAACTATTGGTTGGTTACACTTCAACCACTCTGAGGCCACTAGGCTGTTTTTAGAATTTTATTTCTGCCATGTGCTTATTCAGGATCACTGCCACTGGAGAAAGAGTGATTTTAACTGCCATGAACAGAGTGTATATGAAGCTTGGACTGTGATGAAGTGAGTCTGGTTCATTGATGTCTACTAACTTGATACATAAACATTTGACATGATTGGAGTCACTCTTATCTTATATCAATAGGTCAAACGAAACAAAACACATTTATTATATAGTTATCAGTCCATATACAGTACATGGACTTGCAAACCCCATCTTAGAGTCTAGGTCAAGTTGTGGATTACAATCTAGGGGTGTTTGCGTTACCATGGTGGGCAGCGTTTACTTTTTATACACTTTTCATTTTGTTATAATACTAAATGTATGCCTGGTTCATTGAGTTCACTGTGTGCTTAAATAGTAAATTGCAGAACTAGGATGAAACTTGGCCACCATACTAACATACTGTTGCTCTCAGAATTAAATGTTTTCCATTCTTTTTGGACCAAAAGCAGGACTGTGTGCATTTGGAAGTGGATATAAATTTTTGCACTGAATTGACCATAGAAAATAACACTGTCACGCGTTCTTTCATCTCAACATCAAGCAAAAATAGTGGAGCGAGAGAGTTGTTTTTCTAATGAGAAACCTCAGTGCATTGCTTTGAAATTACTCTAATGAAGAGTAAAAAGAATGCAACCTAAAACAGTGTGGGTCCTAAAAATATAAGGGTGTTTGTGATTTTGGTGGTAGCTTGTGGGCTGAGGCTGTAAACCAGCAATCAGATGCTGGTTCATATCCTGCTTTGGAAACCCAAGGAAGTCAACTTTCTATTGGACTGCTGCCTTTTCAGCAGTGCTTGAATTATTTCTGACCACAATTTTTTATATAAGTTCTTAAGTGAAACACCTAATATCACGCCATTCTATATATGTTGATGGAAATATGTTTAATTTAACCCTCGACTGCACTGGTGCGTTTGGGTAACTTTTTTTTGCAAGCACAATATACATACAACATGATTTTTAATCATATAATTATACTAATATAATTATAATTTTATTAAATATAATTCCATTTTACTAGTGAGAAATAATTTAATATAAACTGCCTGACAGTAGAATATGCTCACCTTGTGCAGTGACGTCACACATTTATTCAGTATCCTACAGAAAATATTCCCGTTGTCAGGTTGTTTTCTATTTACATTTTTGTGTTTAATTTTTACATCTAGTTGTGTGTTTATTTACATTTAAAAAAAATAACACCCTTATAAAAAAAAAGTCCAGCTCTACTTGCGAACTGTTTCCGTTATTCCCCAAGCTAAGTTTCCTCTAGAGCTCAGCGCTGGTCTGATCCGCCGCTCTTTCCCTCTAATCGGCGAAGGCGGGACTGTATTAGCCGGGCAGGGCGTTCTTTCTGCGGTCACAGGCGGCGTAGTCGTTCTAGGGGTGGGTCTTTCTTGGCAAAGGAAAACCCACCTTTTTCATTGTTTGGATCTCGAAGGTATGTGATAGTTTGATCTTGCGGCGCAAGGGAGGGGGTGGAGAAGGAACTAGCGAGGACCCTGCTGAGAGCTGCTCTAGTCATCCTCAAAAAGTCAAATGCGACTGAGTTCTTTGCCCTTCCAGAAAGCTACCTCCGATTGGTCACCGTTCTTCTGTTCAAAAGGTAAGAGAAAATCGAAGCGGGGCTATTAAGCTACTTTAGTGGAAGGGGAGCTGAATTTTGGAATCTTGCCCCCTAGACACAACTCCAAACTGCGGCAACTTTGCCACCCTCCTCCCCCTACTGTTCTCTGCAGCGGAGGAGCTCGATAAGCCGGACTGCGGCGATTTTACTCGAGCTATTTTGTGACTGATGTCGAAATGATAGCGTCGTAGAGATGCGAGAGTAAACTTATCCGGGCCTTTCCAAACGGCGGATGTTTAGTAGCCGAGCGGTAACTAAACATCATCGAGTATGTTCTGATTTTTAGGGGGCTTTACCAGAGATTCCCTCTGTATTCTGATTGAGGCGTTCTACGTCAGCAGCATTGCACTATGTAGCGAAATAAAGTTTACGTTTAAGTAAGAGCATTTAAGCTTGATTTGCACTTTATATGTTGCGCGCGAGCTGTTTGAAATGTCAAACCGAATTAAATTCCTCGCCACGTACACCAGACGTTCCCAAGAAGATTCTGAGTTTCAAACAGGAAAAGTCGCTTTCTCTGAGAACAATACCGCTGACTTTGTGGGAATTTGGGTCGGTTACAAGACAGCGTCTAAATAGAGTAATTCTTACAGAAAGTTTTGCAGTTTTCTATGTGCTTAACATTGAAAGCGTTTTTTTCCTCTCAAGTTTCTGCCGAATAAGCAAGCAAGACTCATTCCGGTGTGGGACTATGTTAAGGGCTTTGGTTGAAACTCAATGAAGCTCATGTTCGCCTGTCAGATATCCCTTGTTAAATTTGGATTTCTGGATCTTAACCTCTAGCTTTTTGACATGAGTCCCGAGTCCCCGACCTGCACTAAAGTTACTGTCGGACGCGGACGCGAATAGAAAATGTATTTCAAGCCGTGGCAATTAATGTTGACAGCCGCTATTAATAAGAGATGTGAGGTGCGTTCACACACAGTGACAGGCACAATTAAACACGTTTGTATTTAAACATACACCCAGCGTTACATGGCTCATATTTAGGCTTAATTTAGAAATGAAAAGTCCAGTTTTTGCCTTGGCCTTAAAATCAGGTGTTTATTTTTGACTTGCGTGCTGTAAGGACAGTGGGATGTCGAGTAGAGGTCAGGAAGACTGATGCTTTCCTCGTGTTTTGGCAGTCTGTGCATATTAGTGTATGTTCAAGTCCATGCCTTCACACTCAAATTTGTTTGATCTCACTGACTACGTTTACATGGACATCAGTAATCTAATTATTTAACTTATTCCGAATAAGACAATATTACGATTAAGGTGTTTACATGAGTTGCTTTTAGAATATTCCGTTCATGTTCCAGTGTTAGTATATGGATCGAATAATTTGCATACGTCATTACGTCACCAAGCAATGCAATTCAATTACTTTTTTTTTTTTTTACAATTTTATTTGTATGGCGCTTTTTACGATACAAATCGCTGCAAAGCAACTTTACAGAAAATTAATGTTTCTATAATATTTAGTAGTAGCTTATCAGTGGCCACAGCTTATGTACATATGCCAGAAATGTACGGAAAAATCAATTAAAGATGTAATCAAACAGACGACGAACAATATTAACAGCAATTATTATGATACAATCAAACTTATAGCAAAGTCTGGTAGTTATGTATGTTGTTTCAGGGTTGGCATCATCTAAGGTCCTCTGAGGAGTTGGCATCATCTCTTCTCAGGTGTTCTGGATCCAGACTGAACTATTATTACTAAACTATTATTGGCCTTATAGGTAACTAATAATATTTTGTAACTGATACATAACTTAATAGGTAGCCAGTGCAGTGACTGTAGAATTGGGGTAACATGATCATATTTCCTTGACCTGGTAAGGAACATCCGACATCTCCTCCAGAATTTCATGTATAAAAATATAGTTCGTCTTTGTTAAGATACCATATATATATATATATATATATATATATATATATATATATATATATATATATATATATATATATATAGTGCAGTTCATTATTTTTCATGCTATGTGTGTAAACAAACAACAGTGAAATTCCTAGTTAATTTGTTAGTTTTTTTGTTCAGGAATTTGAACAAGACATATCATTTACGTTTATGTGTAGATTTTCATATTTATGCACTATTCAGTACCGTTTTGTCGTATAAATAGTGCAGGTAGCGTGTTCTCACTTAAAATTCCAACAAGAAAAAGTGCACTTCAAAGTGTCCAACAATGCACTTGTTTAATCAAAAATACAAATTTGGAATGTTGATCACTTCACACACTTGAAAGTATACATGTATGTAATTTGGTGCACAACTAATGACTCCAGTAAAGGGGGTGTGTTCATTTGATCGATCCAACCAGTGGTGTTGCTTCTTTACAGCCCATTCTCCGATGCTATTGGATTGCACTATAGTTATATAGTGCTGTCCAATAGGCAGGAAAGCAGTTTTATGACACAAAAAAGGCAAATTTCAGTGAATGTAAAAAAAAAAAAAAAAAATAATAATAATAATAATAAAAAAATATACCTGCTTGTTAAATAGAGCAGAAATGATTTGTTGATTAAAATATTAATTCATGAAAAATCTTTAAAATATACAACAAATAATAAACACATGAGTATTCATTTGTAAGGTAAGCAGCAGTGGTGATGGTTGGGGAGCTGACAGAAAAATGAAACACTAAGCACAGAGAGACAGCAACCCCCATACAAGCTCCATTACATTAGGCAGGTGGGGCCCATAAAGCAAGAGAGAGGGAAGACGAGTACAGAGAGGACCTGCCATGACCTGTTCCAGACTCAAGTGCATTGACGGATTTCCAGTAAGGCTCTAGAACACTTGTCTGTGTGTGTTTCAGTATGAACTGTGAACTAGCTCACTCACCTAAAACCATTACAGTTTACTGGCACTTGTATCAAAGCAAATTAATCATATATTTGGAGGAGGTTTGAGATGCCCTCATCCTCAAAAATCATCAACAAAGAAAATACAACCCTGTCCCTGACTACATTAAGCATTAACTATAGGTGCTGTGTTTGGTTGTCACTTGCAAAATTTAGGTCCTGAAGCAAAACCAGCTGATAGCCACTGTGTTAGAGTATGTTCAGCTGGAGATCTGAAACACATTCTAGAGCCGGATGTATTTGCTTTCTGCCAGAAGCCAGCAGACACTCTTGTGTTGTTCTTTGTCCATTTTATGGTGTCTCTCTCCGTCTCTCATGTGTTTTGTGACCTGCTATGCCTTTTCACATGTCTCTCACCTTAGAAGGGCAAAGGTTGATTTCTGATGAGCTGTTATTGTTTGTTATACAAGAGTACATGTGAACTTTGTCAGCTGAAACAGGATGGGTGGGTGTTTATGAGAGCGTGAAGGCAGGGGCAGTTCTCGCTCAAGAGAAAGTATGGAGACCGTTTGCACAACGTTCAGTGATGAATGCCGGTGTGCTGTAATTCCTGCCCTCCCTCTCCACTTTTCTTAATGAGCAGGCCCTGCTTCTGGTTTTGCCAGTTTACTAATTGCTTTTCCACTTGGAGGAAGCATGCAGCAAAATGGATGTTATGGTTATCTGTGTCCAATAAGAGTAATTACCAGACTTAGCACCAGACCCAAGGATTATGGAGAGCTTAAATGACTAGTTTGAGGTTTAAATTGTATATTTCGGTTCAGTCCTGATGTTCCCTCTCTTAATCTTCTCTCTTTCTTTCTCACTCAAATGAACCGACAGACTCTGACACCGCATTGTCAGTAGGTCTTCATTCTGTTATGTTATGGGATAGTTTGGATTTGGAACTTTACATGACATCATTGTTCTCCTTTTTCTGCATGAATAAAGCTGTGATTTGGCACTTCTGCTTAAATGCAAAAGGAAGTAAAATTTGTTATGTATTTTACCACATAGATGTACTCTTTACATGTCAAATGGTAAGGTCACTTGGGGATTAGCTTTGGCATCCAGCAAATGTATTCACAGCACTGCCCTTGACATTAAAATGATCTTGAAAATGGCAATGGATATAGTATATGCATAATCTTGAAAGAAATGACAAAACTTTTTAAGTAATACTTGGTGTCCCTGTGAACTCTGACATATAATGAGGTGTTCATGGGGAAGGGTGACCAGATCTGGTGCACTTCTGAGTCACTCTTCAGTTTTATGTCAGGGAGTAGGAGAGCTTGCTGACAGATATCTATCTTGAGGAAGAGGTGTTAAAGTGTGAACGCACAAAGATTACAGCAGCTCCTCCCACTAACATACATAGGACTGATCTTCACACAGTACCACAGGACTCTAAACAAGGGTGTTTCTTTTGACTATGTATTTTTACACCTGGTTTTAAAGGGATTATGAAAATTGTTATCAGTTATGCTTCCAGACTTGTAAAATGCAAAGAAAGTTATTTTGATAAACCTTTTTCGTTCATACAAAACAAAACTAGATTCCATTGACTTTCTGTGTATAAACATTTTAATTAATATGTTCTTATAGTGATACAGCTTATGCTCTTCTGTGTCAGCCGCGCAACATGGATATGTTTTTTAAATGTATTTATGCTTTGATTTGAACGTAAACTGCCTGCGTTCAGCTCATATTCTCCAAAATGGCGCTACGGTGATGTGGAGGAGGCAAATTGTTGAATAAAGTAGTTATTTTTATTTTCTTGGTGTACAAAAAGTTCTCTCTAGGGATGCACAATAAATATTGGATGATATTTTATGCGCATATTGTCAGTAAAGCCAGATCTTTAATCAGCGGGAAATCTCTACATGTGATTTTACATGGAGCAGCATTTACTATACAGAGCCATTGTTCACTGATAAGCTGTGCAAAACATGCACAAAATATGATTGTGATTTTGTGCAGCTTGTCAGTGAACAACAGCTCTATGTAGTAAATGCTGCTTCACAAGTATTCACGCACATGTAGAGATTTACCGCTGATTACAGAACTGGCTTTACTGACAAGTTGCGCATTAAATATCAGCCAATATTTATTGTGCATCCATAGTATTCTGGTCGCTTCATAAAATTCGGATTGAAGCACTAATGAAAGATGGACTATTCTGATGATGTCTTTCATTCTTTTCTGGACTTTGACAGTGTTTTTTTTACTTGGCAGTGAATGGGTAAGTCACAAGCCTCCCGGTTTTCATCCAAAATATCTTAAATTGTGTTCCGAAGACTAACAAAGCTTTTACCACAGTTAAGCCGCGTTTCCACCGCAGGAACTTTACCCAGGAACTAGGGACTTTGGCCTGGTACTCAATGTGTTTCCACCGCAGGAACCAGGAACTAAATAAAGTTCCGGGTAAAAAAATGCTCCTCAGAAAGTACTTTTTCAAAGTTCCGGAACTTGGGCGCTAAACATCCTGATTGGTTGAGTTCACGCAGCATTGGTTAAATTAAATTAAATTAAATTTATGCATTTAACAGACGCTTTTATCCAAAACAACTTACAGTGCATTCAGGCTATCAATTTTTACCTATTATGTGTTAGCGGGGAATCGAACCCCCAACCTTGCGCTTGATAACGCAATGCTCTACCAATTGAGCTACAGGATCAAGTTCAACCACCATTTATTCGAATCAACATTTTCAAAATATTACTGTTATTGTGTCATGAAATGTAATTTTAAAAGTATGTAAGGCGAGAATGTAGTTGTTTAAAACTCAAATATGTGGTTTATTTATAAAGACAGCGCCTATTTAAAAATGTGTTTCGCCGATCTCTGAGACGGTGAGCTCGAAGCGACCAGCGGGAGCTCAGTCTTCATGTATCCGCCGAGAGCAGCCTCACCTCGGCTAGACCTTCTGATGTGTGCCGCTGGCTCTGATGTCTCTTTAGTGGTTAAACAAAAATATAATTAAGTTTTGGGTAAATCTAACAGGTAATCTTTGGTCTGTATTCATTTTATCTATATGTTAAAATGAAAATAAAAAAGGCAAATTTATATATTATTTCGTTTCATTGTAATGGCTGTATATATACACATATCTTTGAACTAAGAACATTTCTGCAGCTGTTATTATGTTTAAATAAAAACGAAAGGAGGCAGTGGTATTTGATATCCTATTTCGTTTTATTTTAAATGTACAGTGAGGAAAATTGCAGTAGCCAAGGCGAGCTGACTGATGTTATCAAGTACGCTGCTGTTTGCAGATTTACCGGACTTGAGTCGTCGTGGACATCAAACTCCCAAGTTGAATGCACGAAGTCTGAACTATTGAGGATGGATGTCCAAAATCAGTGCACTTTGTATTGAGAAACATGGACAGATCTACGCCACCAGTCTATTTGCCTAATCTTCCTGGTACTTTAGACCGCGGTGGAAACACAGAGAGCAGCAGGTCTGGGGGGATAATAGTTCCTGGGGAAAAAAGTTCCTGGTACAAATGTTCCGGGTAATTTTGGTTGAAACGCGGCATCAGTGTTGAAGCAGCCATGTCAGGGAGATGCTGTGTGTATCTTGGCAAAAGCAAAAGCACTTTATTTGGCCTTCTGAAAGTAGATGCATTTAGGAATTTAAGATTAAGCTGAATTTAAGGAATTTAAGATTAAGATGCATTTAAGATTATTTACAACAGAATATCAATGCATTTTATGGAAGACCGTTTCATGAGCCTAGGAGAGGAGGTAATTCTGACTTTGCTATGACAATCTGGCGCTTCTGAATCAGCTACTGGAAATATGTTTAGTTATTGGTTTAAGTATTTGCTATTGAATGTTCAAATGCAGAGTTTTGCACTTCTTCATCTCTTGTGTGTGTGTGTGTGTGTGTGTGAGAGAGAGAGGGAGAGACAGGGTCACAGAGTGGAGTCAGCTGTCTTAACCACTGCAAACAGATACGAGCTTCATCACTGTGTCTGGCACGCGACTGTTTCCCTTTCGGGCTTGAACTGATGATAAAACTAAGGACACTGTTAACTGTCTTTACATTTATTTTGAAAGATGAAGCTCGCGATTAATGGAAAGGGTCATTACATTTCCAACGAGTGCTTGCAGTGTTCGGCCAATCACAGTGCACTGGGTCAGTTGGCCAATCAGAGCAGACTACGCTTGTCAGAATGCAACACATTTGAGAGAGGCGTGGCATAGAGGACCTACAATAATGTACAGTATTTGAAAAATAATATGCTTTTAGAAATGTCAGCATACTCTGTTACACCAAATTCAAAAATTAATGATCTTGAAAAAAGCATCATATGACCCCTTTAGTACATCTTAATGTAAGCAGGGCCTGTAGAATTTGTTTTATACATTTAACCAAGACATTTATTTAATTTGTTGATGACATTTGGGTTGTGTTCTTTTTAGCACTAATGGGTTGTTCCACAAGGTGGCAACACTGGCCCAGGCTGATGTTTCACAGTAGAAAATAGCATTGACGAGTGCTTGTGTGACTGGGTTATGAGATATCACAACTTTAGTTTAAGAGTACAATGACATTTTTATCTGTCATGAAGAAAAATAGCACATACACTGGACTAAGTCTAAGAGTGTGTGTGTCTACTGTTTGCGTATGTGCACGCACATACTCTAGCACGTATACAAAAAATTAATCTTAGGGCTTAAGGGAAAAAGAGTTACGTTTTTGGAAGTGGAAAGAGAAAGTGTGTCTGATGGTCTCCAATACAGGTTCCTACAGGTCTAGTTGATGTCTAGTTGAAGTTTTTGGCATATTTTCACCCAGACAAACATTTGCCATCATTCTGTCAACAGTCTTTGAATGTATATATATATATATATATTTTTTTATCTGAATAGATTTCAGTTCCGTTTTAAATGGGTGTTCAATGTGCATTGACATGCCAAAAATGTTATTATATTCTGTTTGATGTGTGTAATGTATTGGCCATTGGTGACCCTTGTTGTAGGCATTGGCTATTAAAAAACCCACGCCACTTTTAGCATACAAGAACTCACAGCAGTTAAGTAATAAAGAGGCACACAGCCAGAACTGATATCCCAAGTACTGCACTGCGTCTGGGATTGCTGATTTGTGCTTGGATCTGCTCAGACCTGCTCCTTCTGTGATGTTTTGCATCATAGAAAATACTTGTGAGAAGAACTCATCAAATTCTCCAGTTCTAAGCACTCAAAGTCATCTGTAAAGGATGCAAAATGTCTTTTCTCCTCAAAAGCACCCCACCCTTTCGCTTTCTCACCTGTGCACAAACACGCCTGTGTTTACATTTGAGCATGTGTACCGAATACAGAAGATTTAGTGTGCGTTAAAGAGAAGGTGTGTATTTGTCATTTTTACACCTTAATCCGTGTCGGTGACCAGATTTCAAGTGGTCAGCCGAGACGGATCACTGTTCAAACCGGTTTATTTTGTGCGTCTCAAATGCTTGTCTGTCAGCAAATCATTGATTTTTGACCCTGTTTTTTTCCCTCCCCCGTCATGTGTGACAGTATACAGGCTTCTGTTGAGGAGTGTGAGTGCGAGAGTGGGAGTTTGTTTGAAGTATCTCTAAGGTCTCCTGAAATAGCTCAGCGGAATTGGAGGGATGTACTCACATGCTCTGTGATGGTGTAATGTTCTCTCTGTATCCGAGACGGCACACCGGACACAGCTGCAGCACTCTGCCTCTGCAGAACCAAATGGTTGTATTTAAGTTCATTAGCTTCTGTGCGTGTTTGTATTGGGTGGAGATGGGGAATTCCATCAGGGATCTGGCTGATGGCTCTCAAGCACTCACTGTCCTGATTTCCTTCTACTGTGTTGTGAGGTCTAGTGTGCTACAGAGGGCTAATAAGCCTCTTACAGAATTTTTCCACCTTTTAGTCTATGAATCACTAGGACTGGACGAGGTGCTTGGTATTCACAATATACTTGCCTTGATATGTGTTGGCTATATACAGTTAATTAGTGATTAGAATAGAAAGCATTTTTTTATGGACATTAAGAAAGAAACCTAATGGATGTTAATTAGGAAAGGTAATATCCAGGGTTGTGTTTCCCAAAAGCAGTTAGCTAACAATGGTCATTAGTTCCATTGAACTCTATGGGTAATGGCGGAACTTACGACCATAGTTGCTTTTGGGAAACGCAACCCAGATAAAACGGTAAGACTGGTATTGTGATTATTTCTTCTCTCTGGAAATGTATTAACAAATGATGTTGAAATCATTTTTTTGAATGTGTTCAAACTGCCCATTTTGATTCTGAACTCAAAGAATTCATTGATTCATTTGCGTCTCTCAAAAATGCTCACATCTCTGTTTGACATCTCATTTTTAAAGTATTAAAATACTTCTTTGTCACCATATAATGTTATATTGGTGCATATAAATGAATATGATTAAATATAATTTTCCCTCAATTTTGTCAATTTAGTGAAAACCATTTCTGGACTATTAAATTAATTTATGGTTTAAATTGAATTAAAGGCAGTGTAGGTAAAAAAAATGTATAAATTTTTTTTTCCAAATTTGTTTAAACTTTATTTATATATACATACATAATTAAATGTAAGTACTCTGAAAAAGAAAGTATAAAAATCGAGTGACTGTAGACCTCTCACGACTGTTTTAAAGACAGCTCATTATTTCCATTCACTCCACCCCCTCCCTTCTGGGCTCCTTCCAAAGCCTCTACTATGGCTCGCTAAGTAATGTTATGTTAGCTATATTACGCAGCTACGTGTGCTAATGACACATGCTTCATGAAAAAAATATGTATGATCAAAATACAAAAAGAAAGATTTACCTGTCCAGCAGAAATAAAGCCATCAAGGAGTCACTTTTCAGCCCCTTGAGTTCCCTCAGTTCTCGCCATCGCTGGAAAGCCACGCCGATTTTAACTCGCGTTTTATTTCTTTGTTTATCCAAAGACTTTTTGTTCATTGCCTTTTCTTGTACTGTTACTGTCTTCCTTTTTTGCCTGGTTTGCCTTCACTAACTGCATAGGCTGGTACTGTGAATTTTGCTTGCTGTTTCTCTGCCATTGTTTTGGTATTCCTAGGATCCGTGCCTGTTGAATCAAACGTGCTGTTTCCTCAAATCAAATGTGCACGCGCAAGTGGGCAGGTCATGTGTGGCAAAAGGGTGGTTGCCATGGTTGCGAGAGAGTGACAGTCGCCTAAGCCAATCCTATGTTTCGTCCCGAAATGGAAATAATGAGCTGTGTTTAATACAGATTAAACGGTCTAGAGTCACTCGATTTTTATACTCTTTTTATCAGAGTACTTACATTTTAATTATGCATTGATATATATAGAAAGTTTAAACAAATTTGGAAGAAAGTTGTTTATACATGTATTTCCTACCCTGCCTTTAAGCCTAATCATTGTGAATCAAATTGCCTATAGCTGTTTGGTCAAGATGATGGCTTCTCTGATTGAAGAAAAAAATCACTTTTTTTTAAACAATCATAGCGAATGTATGAATTTGAACACGTGAAAAAGATTGAGAAACATTTCGATATTTTCTTTTTCTTCATTTATACTCAATACTTTTAAAGCAATGTCACCCAGCTCTGCAGATCACTTGGTTTTAGAACTATTCCACATTTCACCTCTTCGTTTACTATGAGGCTGTTGCTTTTTTTCTTCTGCTCTGCGCTGCCTATTTTTACCCTCCACATGGAAACACAAGCAGAGATTCTCGGGTCCAGCGTTGACCTGATTTCCAGTCTAGCAAAGATGTTCAGGCATGGGCAGGGAAAGAGGCTGCGCCCTTCCTCCCTCCACACGGTTTCTCACTGATGCATGAACTCTAGTTTTAGCCGACGTTTTAGCCACGTTGCTGTTTACACACAGTGCTTAGTTTAACGTGAGTGTTATTGAATAAACATTGAATGGACCCATTTGTCAAGCATCTGACAGCTGAAAGATTTTTTGACGAGTGAGCCATTGCTTTTGTAATACTTGTATTTACTAGGGATGCACCAAAATGAAAATTCTTCGCCGAAGCTGAACAAAATGAAACTACCGAGAAACAAAATGAAAATACCGAACCCACTTTTTTGTATTTTTTCCCCCCATTTTGCCAATTATTATTATTATTATTATTATTATTATTATTATTATTATTATTATTCTTTTAACATTATATAAATTAAATAGCCAAAATTTGCTTTAAAAATATATATGCAGCACTGAAATTCTTTCACATTCAGTGACACATAAAAAACTATTGAATTAAAAATTAATAAGTTAGTAAAATAATATTTTTTGGCCATTTTTGAGACCCCCTTCTTGAATCAGGCATTCATTTTTTACTGTACAAATAAATGCAGCTTCGCTGAGCAGAAGATAATTCTTTTAAAACATAAGAAAATATAACAGATCCCAATCTGAACACAATGTGTGAATGCTATAATTAATGCATTAATTGAGCTATTATTATCCTTTTATTCTTGTCTTTTTTATTTTATTTTACAGAACAACATTAAAATCACAATAATAACATTTAGGGATGTGTGATGGGGAAAATATTTAATTGCGAATTGTTTTTTACAGATATTGCGA
Organism: Carassius carassius; assembly: GCF_963082965.1. Classification (NCBI taxonomy): domain Eukaryota; kingdom Metazoa; phylum Chordata; class Actinopteri; order Cypriniformes; family Cyprinidae; genus Carassius; species Carassius carassius. The sequence goes on from NC_081786.1 coordinate 14,336,623, forward strand.
TTGAGATTTTTAAATTTGCAAAGTCAAGCTTCAGCTCAATATTGTCAATAATGTGCAGCACAGTATGAGTATCATTACCCTGCTGAAAAAAAAAATTCTTAGAGTTTCCATGAAACCATTACAAAATTCCTTATTGTTTTTGCCATTATTCCAATAGGAATTACTGTTGTTATATCAAATACAATTCCCATTAAAACCCTGAAATTATTTCAAATTTCAAATGTGCTTTGGGAAGGGTTCTATATATATATATATATATATATATATATATATATATATATATTTATTTATTTATTTATTTATTATTATTTATTTTATTTTTTTTTCCAGCAGACAATATTATAATGGTATAACAAATTTTATAGAATTAACGTAGTTGCTGAATTTCACTAGAAATATTATTTTTTATATAAATACTATAAAAATATGTATATATAACAACTGTATTTCTTTAGTCAATTATTAAAGTACGTTACACTGTATTTGGGATTCTAAGAACAAGTGGAAAATGCTCTGAATGTTTCATTTAATTCGAGTGAAATTAGCAAGCAGTTAGACTGAATTTACATCCGTTTCAAATGCAGAGCTAGGCGTGAGTCAATGCAGGTTGTGCGCGTGCGTCAAGCCTCATCATACTGCCAGATGCGCTCGTGGAGATTTGCGGTGCAGTGCGCGTGAATATAACAGAGCGTTACGAAACAGGCTGCGTGAGTGCGGCAAGTGTGATCGGCTCGTCCGTGACGCGGGATTCGCGCCGCGTGGGGAAGAGAGGAGCGAGTATGAGAAGCATTCAGAGACGGTGAAAATCGCAACGTCTCAAATCGCGATTTCGATTAATCGCACAGCCCTAATAACATTTATTAATTAGTGATGCACCGAAATGAAAATTCTTGGCCGAAACCGAAAACCGAAAAAGAGAAAACCAAGGCCGAAAACCGAAACCGAAACACCGAAAGAAATTATGCCAATTATTCCATTGCATTTATTGCTATGACCATGTACTAACTTTACTAAAATTAAGACATTGCAATTGCATAAATTAATATTAAAGTTTCAAAGATAATTACAATTACATAAATTATAAAAAAACATAAAAATACATAATTACAAATTATGCAATATTTATTAAGCACATTGCAACAATGCACAGTATAAAATAAAATTCAAACTAAAAATGTATCCCACTCATGTGAATATTAAATAATAATGTACAGGCCTACTGGCCTGCAGAAAGGTTTTAAAATGAACTGTTCTCTCATAAAAACAAAGTGCATTTAGGTCAAGTGCATTTGAAATTGTTCTCTGTAGGACTAGAAAGTGCATTACTTCTCCAGTAGGCAAGACTGTTATCACTTCTGGGGATGGGGACTTCAGACAGATAACCATCTAGCTGTTGAGCAGTTGAGCTTGTCATCTGCCTGACATTTGAGAAATATTTGAGAGAGTGTATTTAAATAGGGGCAGGGCATAAATAATTTGTTTTATCAAATTAAAGCAGAAATCTAGCAGAAAATCTAGCAGAAATATGGCTACAATCTGATATTATGTATGTATATGTATATATATATGTGTGTGTGTGTGTGTGTGTGTGTATATATATATATATATATATATAGGCTACTGTAAATAAAATGTCACATATATAGTAGCCTAAGAACTAGAACAATAGCCAATGTATTATTATTTGAGGCACTTTCTTGCAGAATTTCACTGAAAATATCAGACAACGAGGGTGAATGCCAAGAGACGAGTCTTTTTTCCGCGCTCTGATCTGTCTCCTGCGCTTGGCGCTTCTCCGTCTCCACGCGGGTTCCCCGCATCCAGCGCGGCCTGGATCATTTCTCGTGCGCTCTGCCTTATTTCCGCATCCAAGTAATGATCTTTATAACGCGGATCAAGCACATTCGCGATGAAGTGCAGAGGATCCGAAAAGATCTCAGTGAGACGTGTGCTAACAGACTCTATAAGACTGTACCTTTCTTTGTTCTCACTTCGTGGTCCGTCTCAATCTCTTTGTTAGGAGACGCTTTAGTGCTGCGAATAAAGGAATAAGAAGAGAGAGAATGTTCTCACTGGTGTGAAGTGAATGTCGCGGGGAGCTCGTGGTCTGCGCTATGCAGGTGCACGTTCAGGTCGCGGTTTCTGTTTGCGTCATCATCACAACATTTCGGCCGTGTTGTTTCGGTGATAAAAGTCTTTCGGCCAAAAACCGAAAATGCTCTTTTGGGCCATTTTCGGCCGAAAATCTTCGGTGGCCGAATATTCGGTGCATCCCTATTATTAATGATGATGAAGTTCTTGCTTTTTCTTAGCTTTTATTTTGGCAGAAACCCGCAGGACGACCCATGTGCTTTTTTTGTTGTTGACAACAGCAGATTTATAAATTATTCTCTTTACTAATTTGGGAAGATGTTTATTGCACGTATCACATTGCCACATGCCTTGTAAAAATGTATAAAAATGTTACTAAGCAACTGATGAATAATACTGTTTCAGTGCAGATTTTGTTTAAATACATGCAATTCATGCATGTTTAAATGCGTGAACTTTTGCGATTTCAATAATCATACAGTAACCAGCAACAACCACCCATTCCATTTCTCATCGAAGACATGCTGTGCAGTACTTAACAGCCTCTGCTGTCTGTGCTTGAAATAATTTTGCGTCTTTCTCTGACACTTTTAAATGCTTCCACACTGAAAACGTGTTTGTTGCATTAGTTGGCGCCTCTATTTGATCGCGTCACGTCAATGTTCGGTACAATTTATTCTGACTTTTTGCTTATTCTGTTTAATTTTGGTTGCCAAACGTTCGGTGCATGCCTAGTGTTTACTCCAATCTTTGAGTAATGCAGCAAGGAGAATTTAGGAGAATCATATTTTCCTTTATCTTGAACATCTGCCATCACTAGAGATGTAACGATTTACTCAACTCAAGATTCGATTTGATTCATTGTTTCTTTGTGAATTTGAAATATAACAAAACAAGTAAGTAACACAAATAAAAGAAATCTCTTAAAAACAGGCTTTGTCTGTGCTCTTTCCATTAAACTTGGAGGTAACCAATGGATTTTAATCATGGTCCAAACAAAGATGCAGCATAAGTGCAGCATGAGTAGGTTTTAATCTAAATTAGACTGTATAATTTCGAAATTTGAAGCAAAAACAGAATGATCAGTTTTCAGTTCAGTTTTGTGAAACTATACTATATAAAACATATGAATGAAACAGCAGACGAGCTGAATGAGATGCAGATTCACTCTCTGTCAGCAGGTGGCTGGTCTGCTAATGAACAGCAGCGATACAGCCTCTCCTGGGTTACCGCTGTAAACAAAGCAGAACTACGCTTATGAACAATACTTTAATTATGCATCATTCAGAGGCAAGATGAAAAGAAAAATACCACATAAACTTTTCTAAAGATAGTCAGTTCCCCTCAGAGATACAGTCATGTAAATTCGTACTCCAATTGTATCGCGTTTTTTTTTGGCGTTTCAACAGATTTGAATCCTGACATATTTTAATTGATTTTCAACCGGCTCGCGGTTAATCGTTGCATCCCTAACCATCACCCATCATGTATTTATGCTCTATATAGAGAATAGCAACGTTAAAATGTTTGAGTGTACTAGAGCCTTGTCCTGAATACCACCTCGAGCCTTGCAATATGCCTCCTAAGTCCACACTTTGACATAATGCTGGTTAGTAGGTTAGTATTGGTCCTTCGCTAATATGACAGCCACAAGTTCACATCAAGTTCACCAATTGGATAATGGTATGTAAGATGGAGTAATATAATTAAACTAGGGTCATTTGACGTTAATGAGGCTTTCTTTTGTTAGTATTTCGGTTTCAGATCAGCTAAAAAAAAATAACTTCTTCCATTTTTAGGAAGAAAATGCCACCCTTCTCTTTTGTTGGTGGCCAAAATTTCAGTGCCCTACTCTTGAGAACCATTTATATTTTATGGCAATTATTAAAATAAATGCTTGATGTCTAGTGACCCAAAACTTTTTTTCCCCCTCTATAGAATTATAACCGTAACGACATAAGGCTGATTCTAAAGTTATTCTACTTTTGCTTTTGCACTACATGTCAAACGGACCTAAATGCTTTCCATCCTACATCCTAACAACACGCTTATTTTTGTAACACCAAATATCAAGCTAATGAAAACATGTTAGCATTTGATTGGCATTTTAAAGTACTTCTTAGCATTAGGATAAGAAGATTGAGAACTGTATCAGCTGCATCCACTTACTGGTGATTATTCAGCATCATACTGTAAAACTATATATGTACAAACCCGATTCCAAAAAAGTTGGGACACTGTACAAATTGTGAGTAAAAAAAGAATTGAATAATTTACAAATCTCATTCAATTCAATTCAATTCAAGTTTATTTGTATAGCGCTTTTTACAATACAAATCGTTACAAAGCAACTTTACAGAAAATTATGTTTCTACAATATTTAGTAGTAGCTAGTAGTTTGTGCACGTTTGACAGGCTTTTAGAAAAATAAAAATAATAATAATAATAATACAAGACGTAGTCAGCTAGATGATGAACTATCAATATTATTAATTAATAGTAATTATAGGATGCAGTCACACATGTAGCAATAATTGTTAGTTCTGTTTGTTGATTCAAGGTTAGCATCATCTGGGGTCCTCTGAGGGTCAGCATCATCTCTTCTCAGGTGTTCTGGATCCAGACTGGAGCTTGTGTAAATCCTAGTTACCACGGGATGTAAATCCCGTGGCAAAACATAGAAACAAAATAGAGACATCATTAGCATAGCTGCTGATCCAACAAAGTAAAATTAGTTTAACCCAAGCTAAAGAATAAAAATGCAGATGCAACTACACTCACAATTTAAGAGATACATTATTCGAATGCTTGGCGAAAGAGATGCGTTTTTAATCTAGATTTAAACAGAGAGAGTGTGTCTGAACCCCAAACATTATCAGGAAGGCTATTCCAGAGTTTGGGAGCCAAATGTGAAAAAGCTCTACCTCCTTTAGTGGACTTTGCTATCCTAGGAACTACCAAAAGTCCAGCGTTTTGTGACCTTAGGGTGCGTGATGGGTTGTAGTGTGGTAGAAGGCTAGTTAGGTACGCAGGAGCTAAACCATTTAGGGCCTTATAGGTAAGTAATGATAATTTGTAACTGATACGGAACTTAATAGGTAGCCAGTGCAGAGACTGTAAAATTGGGGTAATATGATCATATTTTCTTGACCTGGTAAGGACTCTAGCTGCTGCATTTTGGACTACCTGTAGCTTGTTTATTGACGAAGCAGGACAACCACCTAGAAGTGCATTACAATAGTCCAGTCTAGAGGTCATGAAAGCATGAACTAGCTTTTCTGCATCAGAAACAGATAACATGTTTCGTAGCTTGGCAATGTTCCTAAGATGGAAGAATGCGGTTTTTGTAACATTGGAAATATGATTTTCAAAAGACAAATTGCTGTCCAATATAACACCCAGATTTCTGACTGTAGAGGAAGTAACAGTACATCCGTCTAGTTGCAGATTGTAATCTACAAGATTCTGTGTGGTGTTTTTTGGTCCAATAATTAATATCTTTGTCTTATCCGAATTTAATTGGAGAAAATTATTTGTCATCCAATCTTTTACATTTTTAACACACTCTGTTAGCTTAGATAATTGGGAAGTTTCATCTGGTCTCGTTGAAATATATAGCTGAGTATCATCAGCATAACAGTGGAAGCTAATTCCGTATTTTCTAATAATATTACCAAGGGGCAACATGTATATTGAAAATAGAAGGGGACCTAGGACGGATCCTTGTGGCACTCCATATTTTACTGATGATAAATGAGATGACACCCCATTTAAGTAAACAAAATGGTAGCGATCGGACAGGTAGGATCTAAACCATCTTAGAGCCTGCCCTTGAATACCTGTATAGTTTTGTAATCGATCTATGAGTATGTCATGATCTATGGTGTCGAACGCAGCACTAAGATCAAGTAAGACTAGAAATGAGATGCAGCCTTGATCTGACGCAAGAAGCAGGTCATTTGTAATTTTAACAAGTGCAGTTTCTGTGCTATGGTGGGGCCTAAAACCTGACTGAAATTCTTCATACAGATCATTTTTATGCAGGAAGGTGCTCAATTGAGCAGACACAACTTTTTCTAAAATTTTAGACATAAATGGACACAATTAAAATGGCCTGGTGGTCTATACACAGTAGCCAGAGCAAGAGATACATTAGATTTCTTTTGCATGTCTGACAGTGTAACATTTAGCAGAAGTATTTCAAAAGAGTTAAACCTGTATCCTGTTTTCTGGGTAACATTGAGAATATCACTATATATTGTTGCAACACCTCCTCCACGACCAGTCTGACGGGGCTCATGCTTATAACAGTAGTTTGGTGGAGTAGACTCATTTAGACCAAAATAATCATTTGGTTTTAGCCAGGTTTCAGTCAAGCAGAGTACATCAAAACTATTTTCTGTGATCATTTCATTTACAATAACTGCTTTGGGTGTGAGTGATCTAATATTTATGAGCCCAAACTTTAAAAATTGTTTTTGTTCATTTACTTTACATTTTTCTGGTTTAATTACGATAAGATTTTTTCTAGATCCTACATTATATTTTGACCTCACTATTCGGGGAACAGACACAGTCTTAATAGTTTTTACAGCACAAGTACTTTTATCATTTAAGCGGGTGGAACAAAACTCATCATAATAGTTATTAGAGAATTGTCTTACTAGTCACATGGAGCGAAGTGTCCTGGAGATGTTGTCAGAGAGAAGCTCCGCTCCGATTCTGCTGGGGTGTAATCCATCAGCGCGAAACAGCCTAGGACGCTCCCAGAAAAGATTCCAGTTATTAACAAATAGCAGTTTCTGTTCTTTACACCATGACAACAGCCATTCATTTAAAGCAAAAAGTCTACTGAACCTTTCGTGTCCTCGTCGATACGTGGGCAGTGGTCCTGACACGACGATCGTCGCCGCGGGCGTCGTGCTGCGAACCGTCTCGATCAGGCTGCTGAAGTCCCTCTTCAGCGTCTCCGTCTGCCGCAGCGTGGTGTCGTTAACCCCGGCATGAAGCACGACCGCTCTGGGGCTCTCGTCGACCTTCAGGATCGCGGGTATCTGCGCAGAAACATCGAGAACACGAGCACCAGGCAAACAATGAGTGTGCACTTTACCTTCGGCTAACGTAGCACTTACGTGTCGGACGATGGAGTCTCCGATGATCACAGCGTCGCGTCCTGTCTCGCGGAGGGGAGCGAAGCGGTTCCGGATGGAGATGTCGAAGGCAGGAGGGGGAGAAGTCGTCGCCCGGGACCCGGCTCGCGTCCTCCGCTGTGGATGCACCCAGGGTCCGTGGTGTCCCGGCGTCGCAGTGAAGGACATCTGGGAAGATCGCGTCCTGGGTGCACCGGGCCTGTGCAGAGAAACACACGGAGTAGACGTGGTGGGACTGTTAGCAGATCGCTGTATACTTACCCCGGACTTGTGAGCGTCAGCCCGGGATGATTCCAGCGCGGTTCTCCGCTCTCTCAGCTGGGCCTGCCTCACCTCCAGGTCGCGAATCTGCTTTCCCACGGCCTCAAGCTCGAGCTGCACAGAGTGGAGACATTCATCCGCCATTAAAGCAAGTAACAGTGAGTACAGCAGTGGTAATGTGTGTGAATAGAGTATTAGCAATGTTAGCGCAGTTAGCTGCAACCACGCCGCTGATGCTAACGGGCTAAAAGCTAATAGCGGACCCGGGAGATCAAAATAAAACTAGTGATAGCGAGGCGCTCTGATTGTTTTTGTTGTAGAATACAATAGAGGATATATTCACACGTTATATAAACGGAAACGATGATGTATAAAATTGATTTTTGAGTTAAAAATAGTCAATGAAAAGAATATAGTGACGGAGCTCAAACGCAGTACAGCCGCCAACAACTATATAGGTCAGAAGCCTCATAAACGTATATTTTATTCACAATAGAATATAGATAACATTTTGAAATTTCATGCCAAATATTGGCTCATTTTGGATTTCATGAGAGCTACACATTCCAAAAAAGTTGGGACAGGTAGCAATAAGAGGCCGGAAAAGTTAAATGTAAATATAAGGAACTACTGGAGAACCAATTTGCAACTAATTAGGTCAATTGGCAACATGATTGGATATAAATAGAGCCTCTCAGAGTGGCAGTGTCTCTCTGAAGTCAAGATGGGCAGAGGATCACCAATTCCCACAATGCTGCGGCATACAATAGTGGAGCAATATCAGAAAGGAGTTTCTCAGAAAAAAAAATTGCAAAGAGTTTGAAGTTATCATCATCTATAGTGCATAATATCATCCAAAGATTCAGAGAATCTGGAACAATCTCTGTGCGTAAGGGTCAAAGCTGGAAAACCATACTGGATGCCCGTGATCTTTGGGCTCATAGACGGCACTGCATCACATACAGGAATGCTACTGTAATAGAAAACACAACATGGGCTCAGTAATACTTCCAAAAAACATTGTCGGTGGACACAATCCACCGTGCCATTCGCCTTTGGCGGCTTAAACTCTATAGGTCAAAAGAGAAGCCATATCTAAACATGATCCAGAAGTGCAGGCATTTTCTCTGGGCCAAGGCTCAATTAAAATGGACTGTGGCAAAGTGGAAAACTGTTCTCTGGTCAGACAAATCAAAATTTTAAGTTCTTTTTGGAAAACTGGGATGCCATGTCATCCGGACTAAAGAGGACAAGGACAACCCAAGTTGTTATCAGCGCTCAGTTCAGAAGCCTGCATCTCTGATGCTATGTGGTTGCATGAGTGCGTGTGGCATGGGCAGCTTACACATCTGGAAAGTCACCATCAATGCTGAAAGGTATATCCAAGTTCTAGAACAACATATGCTCCCATCCAGACGTCGTCTCTTTCAGGGAAGACCTTGCATTTTCCAACATGACAATGCCAGATCACATACTGCATCAATTACAACATCATGGCTGCGTAGAAGAAGGATCCGGGTACTGAAATGGCCAGCCTGCAGTCCAGATCTTTCACCCATAGAAAAAATTTGGTGTAACATAAAGAGGAAGATGCGACAAAGAAGACCTAAGACAGTTGAGCAACTAGAAGCCTGTATTAGACAAGAATGGGACAACATTCCTATTCCTAAACTTGAGCAACTTGTCTCCTCAGTCCCCAGACATTTGCAGACTGTTATAAAAGAAGAGGAGATGCCACACACACAGTGGTAAACATGGCCTTGTCCCAACTTTTTTGAGATGTGTTGATGCCATGAAATTTAAAATCTAAAAACATATTTTTCTCTTAAAATTATACATTTTCTCAGTTTAAACATTTGATATGATATCATATGTCATGTTGTATTCTGAATAAAATATTGAAATCTGAAACTTCCACATCATTGCATTCTGTTTTTATTCACAATTTGTACAGTGTCCCAACAATCGGGTTTCTAGAACAATTCCTTCTGAGGAACAACATAACACATCCATAACATAAAACAACACATCTCGTTCTTGACTTTCGCACACACCGATGCACCAGAGCTAAATGCAAGGCATCTCTAGAGTGGTTTATCCGGGAACAGTGGAGCTGCACTATCTTTTATTAGAGGCAGGATAGCTGTGACCTGTGAACTGTGCAAACACATTGAGAAAGTTAAACTGAAGCTGACGCACATTTGGTCTGTTCTGGTTTGTGGCCTATTCTCCCTTATCTCTGATAGAAAACATGTTTCTAATGTGACACTGGATTGTAAACATTTTCCTGAGTTCTGTAATGACTTACATATGGCTGGGAATGTTTGCTGTTTGAAAGGCCATTTCAAGCATAAAGACTGAAAACTCTGCCCTCATTGTCCATTCCGCTTTTACTTTTACACCTAAAGTGATGTAAAAAAATGCAGTGACAGTTATTAGTTGTAGACGTTTTTCTGTCAAAAACATACTATGAAGGATATAACTTGTAGACAAAGCCAAACATATTCAGGACATTTTCCAAGAATGTTCTGCAAAAGCTCTTTTAAGGCAATATAATTCTATAAAATAGAAATGACTTCTAGGAATGGTGCACATTGTGTGCAGATGTTCAGACTATTGTTTTCCCTTTTCTGAAGAACATTTATTTGAAAAATGGACAAAATGTGAACAATAGGAATAACTAGATGGAACAAGACTTCCTTCTTTCACAGACAAAATAGATTATTTTCTCCATCTGGATTGGTTTATTTATTATTAATTGAATACTAAGTTTCACTAGTACAGCTTTCAAAAGTTTCTTCTTAAAACACAGCATAAAGAAGATTGTTAGGCAAAAAAGGGAGCAAGATGGCACCTAAAACATGTGAATTCAAAACATTAAAAAAAATTCAACCGTGTTGACTCCTGGGCAGGAATCATTATACTTGTGCAGGAGAAAGAGAAAAAGGTTCAAATATCTTTCATATAAATTCTCGTCACATTACCTTTGTGAGTTCGAAATCCTCTAGACTGTCTCATATATGTATGTCTTAGGCCTCTGTGGATTTTTATCAGGTCGATCCAAATCTGTAAGGGCTGTTCTCTCTCTCCTAGTCATCAAAACCAGGAGATGTCAGCTCAAACTGGGCAGTGATTTCTCTTCCCTTCACTCGTTCTCTGTGTTTTTGAGGTATTTTTGGAACTTAATGAAAATAGAAATCTGAACTGTGTGGCCTTAAAAGGGATGTTTGGGTCAGCTGAGTGGAAAGTTGTGTTATTAATGTGTTTGACGTTGCTCTCAAACTGTGTTTTGTTAAAGGGGCTGGAGAACACAGGAATGCTCTGGGTTGGATGGTTAAGTTGGGCTGGACTCAGTCTTTGGGGAGGGAGAGGGGAAAAGGGGCATAGTTAGCATTTTTTAGAAGCATTCCCAGCTCGCTTCAAGGTCCACTTTTTGCCCACTGGGACATTCTATAGAAGAGTCTTGTGTAACACTCAGAATCCTGTTCTGTACGGAGGACTTGAAAGTAATTTAAAAGAGCATTTACAAGAGAAAAACAGCATGAGTTTTGCCCATTAAATTAATCTCTCTGTCTCAGCAGAAACTTTGGGTTTTAACAGCTCATCATGTGGATACTGATCTCTTTCTTGTGTCTTTCGATGTATGATCCCCTATTATTCTGGAAATTGTACTGAGTTAATTTTAACTGGGTGACTCTGTTACAGGCCAATTGCATGCTTATTAAAGAATGGATGAAGGAAAGATTGTTGTTGAGATTGGAGCATATTGGTGGTTTTCCATGATTATTATCTATAATTGTGATGAATTATAGTATGGGAGTTGCAGAAATGAGTCTGTTTGTTTGAGGTTGATTTTGGTTGCTGCCTTTGTCTGTAGCAAAGAGAAAAACCAAATGAATCTGATTTGGCAGTTTAGATCTTTCAAGTATTAGTAAGCAGTGAAGCAGTTTTGTTATTTCATTCAGAAGTTAGAAACATCATAACGGGTGTTTTCAAGACATTGTATAATTTATTTAAAAATAATTTAAAACGCATACAATTTGTATGCATAAATAGTTTTTAATGATTTTTAAAAATTAATTAAAACATCTAGACAAAATGACCATGTCATTGACTCATGTCATAAAGTAGTGTTGGTAGTTTAGTGAATGTTCTTCTGTGTGGTTTAGATGCTGTATTCTGCTGTTTAGTTAATGTCTGGTGGTCTTCATGCGTCACTGCAGCAAGACTGAACTTTGCTGCTTCCCCTGAATAAAATGATAAAAAGACATCACTGATGTCATGGTCCCCCTGACAACACACAAGATCAGACCAAGCTCTCAAAGCCTTTGGCTATGCCATGTGAGCTGCATTTCCATAGGAATGGCTGCCACACATATACTGACCATCCCACTTTCTGTCGATTGGTGACATGGTGATTGGATTTAGAGCTGTCAGTCTGTCTGAGTATCTACTAGGGCTGTCGCGGTTAACAAATTTCCCCTGCGGTTATTATGAGTGGCTCAATAGCGCGATATGCGGTATTACTGACGGGGTTTTTTTTTTTTTTTTTACATAATTTTTCCTGATTTTTTTGCATACAAAGCTCTATCGTTGAGTTATGTAGCATATATTGTTGCTTTTTTTAACTGACAGAGAGACACGTTTTAAAACATTTTTGTTTATTGTTAAATGCCAAACAGCAACAAGAACATGCGTTTTCCAAAAAAATAAATCAAAGAGTTCTAACATGTATTACACATGTATTAGCGCGCGACTTTGGAGGGCAGCGGAAATCTAGACTGATTATCGCGCCACCACTGGCCCACCAGGACACTCATGCAGATAGCGTGTGAGCTTGTTATCTGCTCACGCTCTCTTGGGTATGGGTACTGACGCGGAGGTTGTCCGTGACTTCAGCAGGTATGCCTGTTACTTTCACGCCTGTATTTTACAGATTTCGCAAAGGCTTCAGCTACTCCTAACGCCGCCTTCACACTGGCAGTTGAAATCAGCTCTGTAATACGCAATACGCCCCCAGTGGACGTCGTACACAATGGTGAAAAGTGTCTGAAGCCTCGGAACCGAGTAGAACAAAAATGGCGGAAAGGTTGGAAAGGCTGACAGCGCGACACCCTGAAATACTCCCTGAAATCCTCACCGTTGTTCAGACGCAGCTCACCCACCAGGCGGTGAAACTCCCCGTACTGATACCTCTCTGCCAGGTAGTATTTTACCCACATGGATCTCTTTTTTTTTTTGCTTGCTTCTCCAGTATAGGAGAGCAACAGCAAGAGCATTGACAAGTCTACGATTAGCCATAATATAATTTTCTGGCTGTATGTGAATGAGCGGGAAAATGGCCACAACATTGAATTGTACAATATTTAAATATTTAATTATTTAATTGTATTAACTGCATAAATTGTTATAAAATCATTAAAATGAAAAAATGACATGACAACTTGTCGTTATAAAATCATTATTTATTTTATTAAAAGTTAAGAATTCAGGGTTGTTTATCAGTACCATAGCAACGCCAACTTCCGCTGGAATTGTCGGATAGGAACCGTCCGTAGCCTTTCGCAAGAGTTCAATTTTTTGAATGCATCCGGATGGCCAACGGACACGATTTTTTTCGCACCGCACTCGTTCGCACCTGGTTCGGACCCATTCGCATGCGGTCTGCGAATCTCCATAGAAAATGAATGACTTCCGGTCGTTTCGCTGCCGTATCGGAGCTGATTTCAACTGCCAGTGTGAAGGCGGCGTAACTGTCGGCCTGTACCGGTCTCAGCTGTTCTTTTAGATGTTGCTCCGCGACCTGATGCTTGAGGGGGCAGCTGCGCTGGATGACAGGGGAAACTCTAAAGCCTGGAAAACACCAAGCCGATGGTCGGCCGTCGGGCAGTTTTTGTGCATCGGCCGACTAAGTTTCCTCAGTGTGTTCCGCACCATCGGCTGAAATTGGTCCTCGTCGGCTTTTCTTCTGCCGATTCGACATGTTGAATCGGCGTCGGGCCATCGGTGAAAGAGGGAACTCTGATTGGCTGTTCAGCTTAGTGAACGAGTGAATAATAGCAAAACAGCGAGCAAAGTCAAAACGGTACAGATAGAGGCTGTTCTAATGATATGTCATCTTACCTGATTGTTCCTTGGCGAATATTTCAATATTAACACGAGAGGAGTGGAATAAAGAAAGTGTTTAGCAGGATTAACATTCAAAACAGTAAGCGCGTGCTGCTTTGTTTACGGTTTGTATAACTTCAGCCGGCAGCGTCAGTTTCCCTTTTTGAATGATGAATATGGACGAATATATCTGCAGAAATAGACAGTTGTCTCATTTACACGCAGGCGCAGAACGCGCATTCTACCTAACAGTCGGCAGTAGTTCTCTCATGTGTTCAAGTGCAGCTTTTTACCCCGACGCGAGGCGACAACACAGTTGGCTTTCATCAGCGCTAGTTCATCGGCGTTGGCTTGGTGTGTTCCAGGCTTAAAACGCTTACCGTGAAAAACGCTTAACATGGCTAAATGTACTAAGACAGTGATATTAACAGACCAAACTCACTAAAAATCATGCTAATAAAGTATACCATCTATAATAAATCAGATGAGCCCTGAATATGAATGCAACTCGTTTAATAACACGTTAAGCCTTTTCCTCCCATAGAAAACCGTTATAAGAAAACGCTTAATGTGGCTTAATGTAATAAGACAGTGATTTTTAAAAACCAAACTCACTAAACATTATACTAATAAAGTATACTGTGTACAAAAAAACAGATGAGCCCTGAATATGAATTCAACTCGTTTAATAACACGTTTAGCCTTATGATGGTTTTCTATGGGAGGAAAAGGCTTAATGTTTTATTAAATGCGTTGAATTCATATTCAGGGATCATCTGATTTTTTTGTAGATAGTATACTTTATTAATATGATGTTTAGTGAGTTTGGTCTGTTAATATCACTGTATTAGTACATTAAATCATGTTAAGCGTTTTAGAATGTCCCGATGACCTCAAATTAGATGTATTGCCGCGTCACGGGAACCTTTTTGCCGCAAATTTTGCATATCGGCTCATCTAGGCTACATTCGCTGGCTCGCCCTTTTCATTGGGTTGAAAGCCGAAATGTTCCCAAACTGGCGACGTGACATTAGGTTTTGGGACTAGACCGAGCGCCTCCCATCGTTTCAGCCGGCCTATTCAAAACAAACGAAGCACCATAAAGCTAACATTACAACGGCTTGCGAGAAAACTACAGTCGTAAACATATTGTATCATTAATTTATTTAACATTGAATGCACAGTGACAAATTGAAAAAAAAAAAACAAGAAGGCCACAGCCTCATAAAAAAAAAAAAAAAAAAAAAAAAAAAAACCTGAACACTGCGGTTGCCGGGGTTTCTGCGGTTGCTATCTTTCCTCTGCGGTTTGCTTGCCAGTAGCGCGGTATTACAATATTGCGGTTATCGCGACAGCCCTAGTATCTACAGGCCTGAATATAGAGACTTCTAGAGACTTTAGAATATTGTACTTCTTTCTGCCAGTAATTTTGTCCTTACTGAAATATATTAATCAGAAAATCTTATTGTATTGTATACAGTCTGCAAAGGCTGGTCTCTCTACAGCAAAGACACATGTGAAACACAACTAGATGAAGAGATAGAAATCAAATGGGTAGAAAGAGGGTAAGAGTGTCTGGAGAGAGAGGGAGAATTGGGGCAGTGCATGCACCTGTATCAACATCCTGAAGCTGACTTTCATAAATCCTGTGCTGTGGTTGGTGGGATTGATTGAGGGGGAGGGGGGTATCAGTGCAGACGCACTGAAACAGGAAACAGAAACATATGGGGAACTTCAGTTCTAGATGCTCTCCTCGCCTCTGAACAAGAAACATGCTTTAGTAGCTATGTCTCTAACAACAAAGAGACAGAATGAGAAAGAAAAAGTAAATGTAAAGAAGAAAAATAAAGCAGTGCGTGAATAATAAGAGAAATCGGAGCTGAAACTTGGCCTGTGTTTTACTCAGCGGTTGAATTCCATCTCCGCTGTCAGTCCTTGTTATGTCATCATCCGTCATCAACTCTCAGTCCAAGAGTGGGACAATAACTCCATGTCCGTTTCTCGCGTCCAACTTTCCATCTGTCAACGGTTGCTCTTTGATTAAAAACCTCATTAGACACACAATGTTCAGCCGATTTGTTTTGATTCGCCTGATTGATTGTCAGCAGCGCTTTTTTGAAGTATTTCAGCATTTGTTAGCATGTATAGAGCAACATGTTCACGTTGATTTAAGAGCTTATTAACTTAATGAGTAATTGTAAGCAAGAGCTGGAGGCACTCGTGCTTGTGTTCGCCACAAAAATAAGAGCTTGTTGTCACTCTTGTACTCCAATTTCACCAACCAAGAAGAAAAAAAGTGGTCCTGGGAGATTGGTTTTGTTAAAATAAATTGGCTTCGTTCTTGGTCCCTTATACATGCTCAAACCAAAAATGGTGGAAAACGTGAATGAGAGGTGTAATTTTACCATACATTTTACATACATTCTGAAGTCCGGAAAGCTTCTCAGATCTTTTAAGATGAGTCTCTGCCTTTGAAGCTTTCCTTTTGTCTACAGCCTGGGCTTATACACTGAGGTCCACAATAACCTGGTCTTCTATAAATCTGGAAAGAAATAAAACTGTTCTATTGGATAACATGATCAGGTTTTACATATATTTGGAGTTCTTGATAGCAAAAGATACAAAAAAATGAAGACATTCGAAAATTCATGTTAATATTTTTTTATTTATTTAAACATTTCTCACTTTATTTTATTTTATTTAAAAAAATGCTAAATAGATCAAATGGTCTAATATGTGCAGACCCCAATGTATATTATTACCATTTTCATATTTCTTGTATAGTAGAAAAGCTGTGTTTTGGTTCACTTCTTCCTCTGTTTCTCTCTCTCCAAGCATGCGATCTCATGGCCCTTCTGTGCTGGATTGTTTTTCTCTGTGATCAGTGAAAATATACATGTTCTCAGAGAGAGGAATGTACAGGCTAACATGTTGCAGGTCTTCTGCCTCTTCTTTTTTTCTCTGTTTTTCTTTTAAAGTATTAAGCAGCATGGACATAGCAGACCTTCTACTCAGTTTGATAAATGTGGTGGTTTAGGCCCTTGTGATGAGGCGTTTGGCTTGTGAATAGTTTGAGGGGCTTTTGGCACCGCTGATGCTCCTAAAAGAAGGACGTTGTTGATTTTGGCTTGTGTTAAGTGAGGTTAGCTGTGTCTGCACACACACTGATTCATAAACACATGTGAATCTTCATGGTCTGACTATCTGGACGACGATGCATCTAATTTTTAACATTCCTCTTCCTCTGTTAAGCACTCATTCTTTATCAGGCTCTTTCTCTCCTCCACAACACACTCATCATTTTCTCTTCATTCCTTTTTATGACTGGATCTTCTCAATCCATTTAAAGTAGTTCATTAATTTTCTTTATGCCTGACGTCACTGTGGCTAAATCAAAGTCTGTCTTGTCTAGCCGATTAAAAGTGTTCTACATCTTCTTCCCTGTCATTAGTTGCTTCTTGATATTTATAACCAAAAAATACCTGTGTTCAGTTGGTTGAATTCCATACCGCATTATGTCATTTAGAACTGTGGAAAGCCTTGGTTAAGCTGTCAGAATATCAGTGCATATAATTATCTTTTGCAATACATATCTTTTAGATTTTATATTAATTACATATGTCTTAATTAGAGAGAAACCTGTAGACAATTATGTATTCAAATAAGGAAGCTTGACATCTTAATGTATTGAAACGGAATTTTAACAATTTTCTGTTGCTTATTAAATGAATAGTTCAACCAAAAAAGAGAATTATGTCACTATATATATTTACTTATTTCCAAACACATATGACTTACTTTCTTCTGTGAAACACAGATGGAGTTTTTTTTCCTTTCAGTGCTGTTGCATCATTGAGCTAAACTTGAAAACTTGGATCAGTCCAATTTTTTAATCATTCAGAGTAGTTTTGAATTATTTATGAATGTGTGGCAGCTGGTTTATTAAAGGTCTGACTCAAAAGAACAATTCATTCACTAATCGGGCATCTCAGGAATGCTAATAAACCTGCCAAGGAGAGTTTAAGCAAATGGTAATATTTTAAGTGAATAGCAACTTAAATTTAAGTCTGATCCTTATTAATAAATAAAAAGGATCAGATAAATAAAATATATTTTATGACTTGGAATATAGCATACATTTTGTATGGACCACTTTTATGGTACTTTTATAGTGCTTTTCTGATACTTTGGAGTTTGAAAGACCTAGTCCTAATGGACAGAGTAAATAATGAAAAGAATGTGTAATTTCTTAAGAATTTTTGTTGTATTTTGTACAGACACAACACTCACTCTGTCTCATCATGCCAAACTCTGGTCATATGACAAATAGAGCAGTCATCAGTCTCGCATAAATGGTGCAATCAGTCAGTTAACGATTATTACATCAGTTTCTACCCACGCCCCCAAAGCTGTCAGTCTGTCAGCCGTGCTGCCTGGAACTATGTCAACATGACTATGACCTGACTCATTCCCACCCATAATAGGATATGGACATGGCCTCCTGCTGCGGCATTGGTGCCTTATGCAGAAGTCTCTGTCTTTGTCCTACGAGACGCACACATTAACAAACATAATCAGGAATACTTAAGGTGAGAGTGGAGGCCCAAGTCCTGATGGAAATCAGTATTCCCAGACTGTTTCCAAATGTCCAGTTCAAGATTATGAGGCAGTTTTCTGCGCAGGAATTCCCTTCATCTGCAGGCAGTTGTGTGTGGGTAGTGTTACCATGTCAATATTGTTGTGAAAGCCAACCTGTTTTTTTTATTTTTTTTATTTTTATTTTTTTATTTTTTTTATTTTTTTACTGTGTTCCACATATTCTGTCACTGTATAGAGGCTCTCAGTGTTGGGGGTAACGCAATTACGTAATCATTTTCAAGTAACTAACAAGTAAAGTAGACATTACTTTTAAATTAACAACAAAATATTGGAGTAAATTTTTTTTAATAAGTATTTACTTTTTTAGTATTCCCCCAATTTATACACTGGCACATATCATGTCCATTAAAGAAAAAAACTTGAAGTGAGGTGCAAAGGCCGAGGCACTTCCTTCAGCCGTAGACTTAATTTCAGTTTTGGTGCGAAAGGGCCTTTACAGTTGCCAAAAAATATAACTTTTGGGTTTTTTGTTATTTAATTGGTAGTTCACCAAAAATTCTGTCATTGATTTTTCATCTTCATGTCATTCCCAACCAGTAAGACCTTTGTTCATCTTCAGTACACAATAGGGCTGTCAAAATTGCTCAAAAATGACGTTCGAATATTCCCTCTAAAAAAACACGAATATTCGAACTATTCGAACATCTGGTGGCGCATGTTGTCAATGACGCGCATTACGCCAATAACAGGACAAAATAATACAAAGAGACATAACTACTTGTATAGGTAATCTATTGCTTGACAGAACTCCCTGAAGCCTGCCCCATCCTTGATACTGATCGGTCTCATGTCCTTACAAATGAACGAAATTAATTTATCCGTTATGGCCTCTTGTCGTGTTGCAGACAAAGAGCTTCCATGAAGACGCGTCAACTTTCAGCAGTGATGCTGTGCCAGTCAGTGCGACTCCTGTGACCTGTCCCTGAACCCTCAGGCGCGCTAGCGCGCCCACTCGCAAAGCAGACAGCCACGCCTCTACTACCGCGGGCGTTTTTTCCACATTTTTTTTTTATTCGAATATTAATTTTCACCTTCGAAATTCGTTTTTGAAAAACTATTCAAATATATATTCGAATTTAGAATATTCGTTGACAGCCCTAGTACACAAATTAAGATATTTTTGATTAAGTCCAAGAGCCTTCTGACCGCCATAGACAGCAAGGGTACTTCCACGATCAAGGCACAGAAATGTAATCAGGACATTGTTAAAATTGTCTATGTGACATCAGTGGTTCATCTGTAATTTTATGAAGCTATGAGAATACTTTTTGTGTGAAAAAAAAAAAAAAAAAAAAAAATATATAAAAAAAAAAAAAAAAAAAAAAAAAAAAAAAAAAAAAATATATATATATATATATATATATATATATATATATATATATATATATATATATTCTAGTAATATTATGATTGTACCATTAATGTCACACGGACTATTTTGTTGATTTTCTCTGTACCTTTCTGGGCCTTGAACGTGGTAGGACTCTTGCTGTCTATGGAGGGACAAAAAGCTCTTGGATTTCATCAAAAAATATCTTAATTTTTGTTCTGAAGATGAATGAAGGTATTATTAATTTGGACTCAATAACACAAAAATGGTGTGCACATCCCAAACATCCAAATAGGATGCAGGTGCAAGACAACTGAATAATATAATCAAATAAAGAAGTGAAGTCTGCACACTGAAAACTACTGCTCCAGAGAAATTTAATTAAGCTCAAGCAACGTTTCGACCTTCAGGTCTTCATCAGTGCCGAATGCGATTTTCATGCGCATCTCATCAGTAAAGACGCTCCTGTAATTAGAAGTATATCTCCAGCACGTGCGTTCAGATCAGGGTTGCCAGGTTTACACAACAAATCCTGCCCAGTTGCTTCTCAAAACTAGTCCAAAACTAGCCCAAGTGCGTTTCCAGGAGGTTCCCCGATAAAAATAGCTTCCCGGGGTAAAAATATAAGTTTTTTGGCAGGGTTGCCTTGGTAAAATTCACATTTTAATGGCTGGGACAATCCAAGATGGCGCCGCACATGGCTGCTTCAGTGCTTGGCTCTCCAGTGTTTGTACTGTTTTTGTTCGTTTTTCCTGTTTTTTGTTTAACAAACACGATCAGTTTCACCAGGGATGAACTGCTGAACATTCGGCAGAACACACCACATGATATTTTTCCGGATTTCTATTATACAGACGTTTTACTGAACATTGTTATCGGAGGAGCAGCGGCGCTGATCAAGCGCTTCAGGACGCGCAGACGGGGAAAGCGAGCGGGAGCGCTCGTCAGACTCAGGAAGCGCGGATTTCGAACGCCGTTGCCTAGCATCCATCTCGCAAATCTCCGCTCTCTACCCAACAAAACGGACGAACTCCTTTTGCTCTCTCGGACAAATAAGGATTTCTCTCACTCTGCTGCTCTGTGTTTCACGGAAACCTGGCTGAATGACGCCATACCGGACAGCGCACTCCATCTGCCGGACTTTCAGCTGTTTAGAGCGGATCGCGACGCAGAATCAACGGGGAAATCGCGCGGCGGCGGGACATGCTTTTACATCAATGAACGGTGGTGTACAGATGTAACTGTGTTAAAGAAGATGTGCTGTCCTGATCTAGAAACGCAGTTTATCAACTGCAAGCCGTTCTATTCGCCGCGGGAGTTTCACTCGCTCATTCTGGTCAGTGTTTACATTCCACCTCAAGCACATGTGAGCTCAGCTTTACAGAAACTCGCTGATCAGATCACAGACACAGAACAACAACACCCGGACTCTGTTTTAATCATTCTTGGGGACTTTAATAAAGCCAATCTCTCCCGTGAACTGCCAAAATACAGACAGCATGTTACCTGTCCCACCAGAGACAGTAATATACTGGATCACTGTTACACCACAATAAAGGATGCATATCACTCTGTTCCACGAGCAGCTTTGGGACGTTCTGATCACTGTCTGGTTCATCTTATACCGACCTACAAGCAGAAACTTAAATCTGCTAAACCTGTAGTAAAGACTGTGAAGAGATGGACCAGCGAAACAGAGCAGGATTTACAATCTTGTTTTGACATCACAGACTGGAGCGTTTTTGAAGCTGCTACCACCGATCTGGACGAACTCACAGAGACTGTAACATCCTATATTAGTTTCTGTGAGGATATATGCATTCCTACCAGGACTTATTTAACATTCAACAATGATAAGCCATGGTTTACAGTAAAACTCAGACACCTTCGTCAGGCCAAAGAGGATGCCTACAGAAATGGGGACAGGGTCTTGTACAATCAGGCCAGGAACACACTGAACAAAGAGATTAGAGCGGCTAAAAAGACCTATGCTAAAAAGTTGGAAGACCAGTTTACTTCCAACGACTCTACTTCAGTTTGGAGAGGACTGAGAGCCATCACAAACTACAAGACACCATCCCCTTGCACTGAGGCTAATCAACGACTTGCTAACGACCTGAATGAGTTTTATTGTAGATTTGAAACACCCACTCTGACCATCTCCCTACACAACCATTAACACCTCCTGCAATCCCCCTCTCCATACCTCCTGCTCTTCAAATCTGTGAAGATGATGTGCGCCAGGTCTTCAAGAAAAACAAAAGAAGAAAAGCACCAGGCCCAGATGGCGTTACACCAGCCTGTCTGAAAATCTGTGCTGACCAGCTGGCCCCCATCTTTTCACAGATCTTCAACAGATCTCTGGAGTTGTGTGAAGTGCCTTCCTGCTTCAAACGCTCCACCATAATCCCCATTCCAAAGAAACCCAAGATAACAGGACTTAACGACTACAGACCTGTGGCTCTAACGTCTGTCGTCATGAAGTCGTTTGAAAAACTGGTTCTGGCTTATCTGAAGGACATCACTGGACCCTTACTGGACCCCCTGCAGTTTGCGTACCGAGCAAACAGGTCCGTGGATGATGCAATCAACATGGCATTGCACTTCATCCTGCAACATCTGGACAAAACAGGGACTTATGTGAGGATCCTGTTTGTGGACTTTAGTTCGGCTTTCAACACCATCATCCCAACAACCCTCCAGACCAAACTGACCCAGCTCTCTGTTCCTAGCTCTATCTGTCAGTGGATCACCAGCTTTCTGACAGATAGGCAACAGTTAGTGAGACTGGGGAAATTCATGTCAAACAGCTGCTCCACCAACACTGGTGCCCCTCAGGGATGTGTTCTCTCCCCTCTGCTCTTCTCCCTGTACACCAACGACTGCACCTCTAAAGACCCCTCTGTCAAGCTCCTGAAGTTTGCAGACGACACTACAGTCATCGGCCTCATCCAGGATGGTGACGAGTCTGCTTACAGACAGGAGGTTGAGCAGCTGGCTGTCTGGTGCAGTCTTAACAACCTGGAGCTGAACACGCTCAAAACAGTGGAGATGACTGTGGACTTTAGGAGAAACCCCCCTGCACTTTCCCCACTCACCATCGTGAACAGCACTGTGACTGCAGTGGAGTCATTCAGATTCCTGGGAACCACCATCTCTCAGGACCTGAAGTGGGACAATCACATTGGCTCCATTGTGAAAAAAGCCCAACAAAGGTTGTACTTCCTTCGCCAGCTGAGGAAGTTTAACCTGCCACAGGAGCTGCTGAAACAGTTCTACTCAGCCGTCATTGAGTCAGTCCTGTGTACTTCAATTACT